>NC_137911.1:16342590-16347590 GCF_963457725.1 Sprattus sprattus
TTTTATACAGCATGCAGATATCAGCATATCTCTGAAAATCTTTGAATGTGTGTGTGTATGTGTGTGTGTTTGTGTGTGTCTGTGTGTGTGTGTGTCTGTGTATATGTGTGTGAAAGTATTAATTTCATGGATCAGTCAAGCATGAAATTATAGTCAGTCCTTCAGTGTCTCTCGCTCTCCCTCCTGTAACCTCTCCTGCTTGTGTCACCTCAATATGATGTAAACAATGCATTTCATGTGAATTCAGTCACGAAACCTCCATCGCAATGTGACACAGACACATATTACTGAACCATTCTACACCAGTGCTCACTGACATATACATACTCTCTCCACCCATCCATTCATCCATCCATCCACCCATTCATCCATCTACCCGTCCATCCATCCACACATCCGTTCGTCTATCCATTCATCTGTCTGTCTGTCTGTCTGTCTGTCTTTCAGAGAATTTTTAAATGTCTTCACTTCTGTTTTGGACTAACAGCCCTCAGAACATAGATTCATAATTATATCTTTTCAGTTTGAGGTGTTTTGAATACAGCTGAACAATGACTCACAGACAAACACATGTATGCATCCTATTTATGTAGACGTTATTTCTATGTTGCCAATATCAAAAATGTGTGCCCCCAACCCCCCCTCCAACACACACAAACATCTGATTATGGACAGGCTGATTTGAAATGATCCCCCCTTTTCATCCATAATTAAGATTTCATGTTTAAAATATAAGCCTAAAAATGAAGTATTATACCAATATCTATCCCTTGTAAGTGTGTATGTGTGTGTGTGTGTGTGTGTGTGTGTGTGTGTGTGTGTGTGTGTGTGTGTGTGTGTGTGTGTGTGTGTTGGTATGTGTGTCTGAGTGTGTGTGTTGGAGTGTGAGTGGGCGTGAGTGTGAATATGCCCATGTGAGAGAATTCAGACATTAACCATCCAGTGAATAATTAATCTGATAAATCACCCACACATTGGAGAAAGAGCACTGAAGTGAAACGCCATCTGCCCATCCTCAGGCACAAACTACAGAACACACACACACACACACACACACACACACACACACACACACACACACGCACACACACACACACACACACACACACACACACACACACACACACACACACACACACAGACACAAACACACACACACTCATATAAACACACACACACATACAAACACACGTACACAGACACAGCTCCGGCCTGGGGTGGAAGAGACACCTCTCTCAATATGTGTCTAATTACAACACACACCTGCTCTGGGGGTTAAGATGCACCAAGCCAAGCCTAACGCTAAGCCCTGAGCTGTTACTGTAACCGAGGTGCTGATGTTGAATGAGGTAAGAAATGAAGCACATTTGGTCCTTATTACACAGTCACAGTTAGGCTCTTCAGGAAATCAATGCTGCTTAATGCATATGTAATTATGGTTGCATAAGTGCATGCTGAATACTAGTGGTTGATATGTATTGCATGAGTTTGTGTATATCTCTGTGTGTGTATATCTCTGTGTGTATCTGAGTGTGTGTGTGTGTGTGTGTGTGTGTGTGTTTGTGAGTGTGTGAAGGAGAGAGAGAGATAATGAGAAAGAGAGAGTGAATGTGTGTGTTGTCCATGTGTGTGTTGATGTGTCTGTTTCTCACCTTGAGTTTATGCTCGTGCTCTTTGTTGACGCGTGAGAGCAGCTGGGCTTTGCGGCGGTTCAGGGCATCGATCAAAGCATCACATTGGGCCACCAAACACGCCTCGAACTCCACTCCGTTCTCCTGAGCGCACGTGCACACACACATACACACACACACACGCGCACACACAAACACACACACCCACACACAGAACACACACATAGAGAACACACATACACACACACGTGCCCATACACACACAGAGACATATACAAACAAACAGACAAGACTCAGTTTGACTGTTCTCCCATAGTGCACTAGTAGTAGCCCTTAACTTCTCAACATCCCTCATCTTAAGTCATGGCTAAGACACCAAATGCCCTGGGTGAGTCCCCCTCTTGTATTGGCAATGTGGATGAGCACAGAGGGGCTCTGCAGACAGCGCACATGGGCTGCATCCCTAATAGTGTAAGTGTCCTCCATCCTATGCCCTTAAAAGAAGTGCCCTACCCTATGTAGGACACAAGGTGTCATTTTGAACAGATTGGTAAGACATTAATGTGTCCCCTGTCCCCGTGCAGGTGGTGGACCAGCAGCAGTCCACGAAAGGTCTGTGAATGGCTTTAGACCTGCTTCTGTTCCTCTTTCTCTCTCTCTCTCTCTCTGTCCTTGCTCTGGGTGCCCCTGCCACATGCTCTTCTGTTCATTCTTCACTCACTTCTCTCTCCCTCCTGCCCTCTTCCCTCCATCTCTCTCCTTGTTCTCTTTTCTTCTTCTGTAGTCCACCCCCTCCTCCTCCTCCTTCTATCTCTGTACTTAACACTTTTTCTTGTTCTTGTCTTATCCCACTCCTTACACCCCTCCACTGTGTGTGTTTGTGTGTGTGTGTGTGTGTGTGTGTATGTGTGTGTACGTGTGTGTGATTTTTTGTTGTTTTGTACCTGGATATTCTGCACCATGTTCCTGAGCATTACCAGGAACTCTTTGGCCTCTGTCGCCCGGTCAGACAGCACGTTGAGAGCCTGAGACAGCTGGCCCTGCAGAGAGGGACAAACACACACTCAGTGAGAAACATGTCAACGTTTGTTTGCGTGAGTGTGTGTGTTGGTATGTGTCTGAGCATGATCACTGTATGTGTACAGTGTGTCTATACAACTATCACAAACTATATTAATGCAAACATATTCACAGAACACAGATTTTCAAACAGGAAAAATAAAAAAATCCTTCTTCTGAAAATCAAACCTGTGAAGAATGAAGGTCACTTCCCTGTCATGACCACAGCCCCCGATTTGAAATAAACTCTCTGAACCTTTCATGCGGTTAAAGGAACACAGTTTCTGTCCACTTATGTAAACACCAATCCCATTGGACCACTGTGAGGATCAGCTGATCTCAGATCAACTGCTGTATGTAGTTTCCACACATGCAGCAACTTTTACCTACTTTTTTGCCCGCTCAGGAGAAGTGAGCTCTCCTGGGACACTTTGAGGGGCAAGTGCATCCTGTTTGAGACAGGAAGTGGCATCACAGGTGTAATGAGTGCGATGACACATTAACAGCTATGTTTGGAGAGAGAGGAGTGAGAAGGGGTTGAACTGAGCGTGTGAGGATGAGTGTGTGGAGAGTCATTTTAACAGACACTAAAGTGCACACATACCCCATGTGTCTGTATGGGAGGTGTTTAGTAGTGAGAGAGAATGACAAATGGAAGGCAAACAATAGATAGATAGATAGATAGATAGATAGATAGATAGATAGATAGATAGATAGATAGATAGATAGAAAGAAAGAAAGAAAGAAAGACAAAGAATGAAAGAAAAAGAAAAAAAGCTAGGGAGCTGTTTTAGTGGGAGGATACACAGATGAAGATAAATTGAGAGAGAAACACAAAAGGGAAAGAGAGCGATAGCGGGAGTAACAGAGGGAGATGTAGAGATGGAGATAAAGAGAGTTGTTTTTTGAAAGGGATAAAACGGAAAATGGGAAAGCTGGTCTTCATCCGGTTGGAAAACCTTGGGCATCCGGAGCAGTTACGCTCCAGGACTGAGAGATACATGGAGTGTGAAACCGCTGTCTAAACATCACACACACACACACACACACACACACACACACACACAATTCTGCTCTCTCTCTCTCCCACACATACACAGACAAGAATACACTCTCTCCCCCTCTGTCTCTTGCCCACACATGCAAGCACAGAAATTGCCACTGTCACACAAACACACACATCCTCTCTGTGTCTCTCACACACTCATGGCAGAACCTCTGGTGTGAAAGAATGACGGGAGTTGTTTGAAGAGGGCTGAAGACACTTCACCTTTGACCTAAGGCTTTGGGAAAAGGCCACAGAGTCTGTGAAACCAAGCCCAGTGTACCATGTGAATGAGGACACAGCTGAGCGAAGAACAGGAAACAGTATGTTGTGCACACACACACACACACGGGTGGACACACATTCAGACACAGACAAAAGCCTGATACAAGTCTGCTTGAACTGGGCATTTAATTGTATATATCGAAACATGTAAACTATAGAGCTGACGTGTTCACATATAGCCTATATAATCTCTTTTATCCATCATCATCAATCATCAATCATTCTAGTAGTGTAGCAGTCCAGATCAATACTCATTCTCAATCCCACACTCATTCGTACACACATGTTCAAGAGAAGAACTACTTTAGCCAACTAATGACAGAAAATGACCTTTCCCTTGGTGCTGCAGGACAGAAAAGTGAAAATTAAATATCACACACAAACCCACACACACACACACACACACACACACACACACACACACACACACGACACACACACACGACACACACACACACACACACACACACACACATATACACACGACTAAATGGCATTTCTATCGGGTTGACACATTAGCATAATAATGTAATGTATAAAGCAAATCTGGTTTTAAACACAGTCTTCCTTCCCCTCAATCTACAGTCAGAGTTATGTAAAGCACAAACCTTTCTCTCTCGCACACCCACACACACACACACACAGTTCAAGAGGCCCCATAAACCCACACACATACTCATAGTAACCCATGTCTGTATTTATTCAGTCTCCTCAGAGCTTGTCTTATCTCTCTGGTACATCAAGACCCACAGCACTATATGGATGCAGACAGTCACAATTTTGGAGTAATACAAGAACACATTCATACATGCACGCATGCATGCACGCCCACATGCACGTGTGTACACATATGCATGCACACATGCACGTGCACACACACATATGCACACACATGCATGTACGCACACACATACACATACACACATGCTCATACGCACACACATATGCATACACACATGCACGTTCACACACACACACAC
>NC_137911.1:16352590-16357590 GCF_963457725.1 Sprattus sprattus
TGCATTTCCCAAAAACGTTGAATATTTTGAACACACAAATGCTTTTGGGAAACATACCTCACACTTGTAATGGCTTGACTCAGAAATGTATCTGGTGCATTCTGGAATCAGCATCTATCTGGGGGCGTTAAACCAGTTCTCCACCTTCAAACACTAATAACCAGCCTTCTTCAGAGTCCATATTATCAGACACAGAAAAGAACCACACTTTAAGCTCCAATCACCACACAATGCAAGCTGAGCAGTTCCACTGAAAGGTAAGATTAAACATGCCTTTCCCCTTGCTTTTAGTGGATATGAGTCACCATTTTAATCACCTACAAAAACACTACATGCTGAGCCACTGTGGGCAGTTAAGTGGTGGAGCTTTTTGTAATTTCCCTCAGAAAACATATTGGATGTTGTGGAGGAAGCATCTGCTTCCAGCTCAGCAAAGTTTTCTCATCAGAACAAAATGCTCAGAGAAGGGGTACAAAATCTACCCCTTACCCCCCTCACAAAAAACCCCAGAGCGGATTACTGTCCTAGCACAAACGGTTCTAGAACAATATTTTTGTAAAGCTAAATTGTAAATATGTGTATACATGCAGTACATACATATCATTAAAAGAAAGCACACAGAACGTTAGGTAGTAATTAAAAGAACAAAGATATAAATAATTTTATAGAAAGTACACAGTACATAATTAAAAGATAATCAACAACACTAAATTAAGAGTAAAGTGCTGTAAGAATAGAGTGCAAGTTTTAGCGCTGTGTCATAGACACATGTTAAGAGAAATGTTTTTAACCTGGATCTAAAAATGGCCACATTTGGGGCACGTCAGTTTGTTCTAATTGCATGCAGCATAACAGTTGAATGCTGCTTCACCGCGTTTGGTTTGGACTCTGGGCTCTACTAGCTGAATCCATGCATTTAAGAGTTGATCTTGGTTAACAGTTTCTTTCCAAGGGCCATCAGGCTTTTAAATGGACAATGATACAGTCTCGCACTTTACATGTTACAGTTTCATCTGTTTTTGGTTTTAAGAGCCTGAGAGTCAAGGTGTTTGCTAATGCTAATTATTGTCTCTTTGTTGTCAAACACAATGATCTCTGTTGTATCCTAATGCGGACAAGGATTTTGCCGCAACCTAGTGCTCCGTGACTTTTTTTGTTGTTGTTTTGTTTTTTAAAAGGGGTCAGTAGATTGCATGCATACACGAATGTGAGCGTGCACATTTCTAGAGAAACCAAAGGAAAAAAACATTGAAGAAAATGTAGGCTCATCCAGTTATTTACTGGGCTGTAGTCATCTGGCGAGAGAATCAGATATTTCTGTGTATCATCCACATAGCTAAGGTAATCAATGTTTTTGTTTTACAGAATTTGGCCTGTGAGAAGGTGAATTCTCCCCCTCCTCATCGTGGCAAAAAGGGATGGTGCCCTTTAAGACTTTTGGACTCCACCCCCATAATGGTTGGGGCCGGGCTCACCTGAAGCCAATGGTGGACTTAATTAAGCCAACGTGGCTGTGCCCTATTTAAAGCGTGCCTCATTTTTAAACGGGAGACTGGCTGAGAAAGACTTAGCTTCAGGCTGAGTCACTGTGCATTTTTTGGAGCCTGGCTTTGGTCGAGGAGGTTCCTGCGCATAGGCCTCAATTTGGACAAGCGGGTACCCAAGTGCAGGTGATTTTAAATGCCTTTGAGTACGGCCTGTACGTTTCTTTTGTATGTTTTATTTCATGGGCACATATGTTGGGGAATATATTTCCTCTTGTTAATAAACAGAGATATATATTTTTGTATACAAAAGCCACCATCTCCTGTGCAGTGTTTTTTCCCAACCTATTCATCCAGTCCAGTCGCCAAATCCCGAAAATAACGTGGGTATAGGGTTATTTTTAATAACGGTCCTTCACATGGCCCAAAGGCGATTTTAACAGAAGAGGTCCGAGAACTAATCCCTAGGGAAGAGGCCTTAAAAATGTTCTTCTTGGACTGGTCTGTAAAATCAGTTTCCAGAAGGACCACTACATAAGACTCTACCCTACCCGTGCAGTGCTGTGTGGAGAAGCAGGCACTTAGTTTATGACCAGTGTGTAGAGGTCTATCCTTTGTTTCGCAGAGCAGAGGGGAGGCCAATGGACTGGGGCTCTCACAAAGAGAGGTTGCACTTTGCCCTTGGGCAGTGGGGTGTATCTGTCTTTGTGCCGGGATGCATGCTATTTTAAGGATCATACAGTGGACACAGACTCACTGGCGAGTTGGCACACACATACTCACACAGACACACAGACACACAGACACACGGAACCACACACATACACACAAAGAGAGACACACACACACACACACACACACAGCACTTCACAGCGGGGTGAGTCTGTGGGATAGCAGGCTCCTGCTGCCCGGCTGCCTGTCAGAGCTTTAACCACATTAACCCAGAAAACCCTGAAGCCCACAGACCTCTCTCTCGTTATATTTCTCTCTCTCTCTTCCTCTTTATACATTTTTCATCATCCACTATCACTCCTTCCTCTTCATCTCTGTTTCCTTTCGCTTATCACCTGCCAGCTATTCCTCTCTCTCTTCCTGTCCTCCTCCCACAGCCTCTTTGCTCCTTTCATCCAGGCTTTTGCAGCTTGCCTCCACTTCAGGTGCACAGTATGAAAGGTTGTGTCCAGTGCTCCACACAAAGACAGCAAGCCTGCTTGATCGCAGTTCTACATGGATAGGAAGGCTGTTTCAGTGTTTCAGAAACCTCCCAACACATCACGTCTACAATCACACAGCGGGAGCCTAAACATCTTTTTTTTGTGGAAGGGTAGACACACACAGATATGCCGACATACAGGCGTGGATGCAGACAAACACACACTGTGCTTGTCTGGTAAAAGAGAGGCAGAAGATCAAACGTGCAGAGGCATGAAAGCGCATCTGAGCTGGCAAATGGAGAAGCTCCTTCTTGAAGTTGCCTGGACATTGTGTGTGTGTGTGTGTGTGTGTGTGTGTGTGTGTGTGTGTGTGTGTGTGTGTGTGTGTGTGTGTGTGTGTGTGTGTGTGTGTGTGCGCAGTTGTGTGTGGGTTTGCATATGTGTGTAATAGCATAGCGGGGGGCCAAAATCTGTTCTGTCTTATTTCCTTTGTTTGTGTGTGTGTATGTTTTGTGTTGGGTTTCCTGCTGAGAGCATCCTGTCTTGTCTCTTCGAGGGTGTGCTGGGCTCCCTGCATAAATGGAATGATAAATTGTGTGGGTGTGGGTGTGCGTGTGTCTTTGTGTGTGTGTGTGTGTGTGTGTGTGTCCTTGGCATCAAATGTGATTAAAATCTGAGTGATCGGTTTTCAGTACGCTAGCTTGTCTTCACTGGCTCTTTATGCCACAGATAACATCAATGTACCGTCCTCCGTAAAGCTCCAGGACATCTCTGTCCCTCACCAAAATGTGGGCACTGATTTGAAAGGAAAGGTCTTTAAAAACACATTTCACATAGCCACTGAAGCATGACGTATGATATCCTCACACATGATTAATTTACATGTCGCTGTAAACCATATGTGCTAGATATCTTCTTCTATCTAGATGTCTTAAGTAAGAGAAGGCAGGGGACAAAAAGACATATCATGTAGCAGACATGTTCAAATGCTTCCGCTCTGGGGAGATATCAAGTCACACACACACACACACACACACACACACACACACACACACACACAGAATCACACACACACACACACACACACACACACACACACACACTAAAGCTCTCAGGTTTCAGAGGGAGAGAGAGAGAGACAGAAACAGGCTTGTGAGAGTAGGAATCGATTAGCCAAGCAGTTGACACAGTCAGGCACTCTGTCATGGTCTGAGGGGACAGATAAGACATGGTCAATCACACACTATCTTTACAGTGGGTATCAACATCTTACACATACACACACACAAACACACACACACACACACACACAAACACATGTTCACACAGACACACCCATCTCTCTATGTTACCTTCTCCCTCGCTTCTCTTTTTGCCGACTCTTACACACACCACCCATTCCAACACACATACATACACACATACATACATACATACATACACACACACACACACACACACACACACACACACACACACACACACACACACACACACACACACACACACACACACACACACACACACACACACACACACACACACACACACACACACACACACACACACACAGAAATGCAGGCACATTAGTTTGAGCTAACTGCATATAGTGGGTCATTACACATAGACAACTTCATGCCTATCATATCAGCTACTGAGGGTGACCCAGGTATTATAATACTGCACTCATACACTGTACACCGACTCATGATCGCCTACCATCACAGAGCTAACCAGACGATCAAAATCATCACTTTATTTAACTACAACAATTTCAAGAAATTGGGAGACTGTCCCATCTTTATTGCACTGATGCTGCCGACAAGGTTAACACTCTACGTGAGATCCATCAGCTAAAACAGTGAGATTTTCACTATCTTTCACATTCAGGATCTACCTCCCCCACACACATCCCTTTCTGTTTCTCTCACATTTTAGTCTAAAACCTGGTAGAAAATGTGACAAAGAGGCAGGTCAATAGATAACCATCCAAATGTGACCTGTGCATGTGTGAATGTGTGTGTGGCTGTGTGTCTGTGTGTGGCTGTGACCAAAAAGATCAATGTTCATAAAGATTGAGCGAGATAGATGTAGAAAGAGATAGGGGAAGAGAGATAGATCAATAGACTGAAAAAGAGAAAGCGACCAAGAGAGAGATATAAAACAAAGTGAGCGTGATGACACACATTGTTATTGACGACCGTCGTCCATTCACATGTGACTGAATGGCAGCTACAGTAAAAATCATTATGCTTCGCTCCACCTCGACTCCATTACATACCCTCTCTGTTTAACACGCAGAACCATCCGGCATCACTCTCTATATAACAACAGTTACATGAAAGACAAAACCTTATCAATC
>NC_137911.1:16362590-16370090 GCF_963457725.1 Sprattus sprattus
TAATATTACAGGAGAAGTCGGCTTGAGCCCCTGCGGCTCCCAGAAAGACTACACTCTACAACCCCAACACAAAAGAGGCCTCAGTTACCTAGATGTCACCATGGAGACACACAAACCTTCCCTTAGGAGAGCTCCTCCAGCAGCAGCTCTGAAGTGGAAATAGCCAACAGCAGCACCGTGAAACCAAACATTCACCCACATGCACAAAAAAGGCTGTAGTTTCACAGCTAATTGTACACACTTTTGCGGGTTTTTTGTATGGTTACATTATTCTCCAAACTGCAATTTGAGACTGTAGAGGCGATATCAACGCGAGAACAAAATTATTCAGATAGCCTACTTACTAGCACCAGAATGAATTGAAACGCCTCGATATTAATCAAAACACCTTCAAGTGACCTACAATCTGAGAATAGCAAGGGTTATTTGCCACTTTACATGTCAGAGGGGAGCCATAACTATATGCCGCTGCGTAGGCAAACAGCTTATAAAAACATTTCCCTACATCCTCAACCGTTTGCTTGATGAAGTGGATTGGGGAATGGCCTCCACCTCAACGTGCGCTGAATGTTAAGAAGAGCCGTCGCTGTCTTTGCTCACTACAGCTTCGCGTTCCTGTGACAACTTATTTACGCACCCATCTCAGTAACGGAGCCTCCAGCGATAGCGCCCCGGCAGTTTTTTGAATGTTTAACATGCGCTCTAAAACCACACAAGCACATTCATACGTCGATATTACATTAGCATCACAGCAGACTTCAGGACAATGATTTGTGTCTGTATATGTCCATAGTAGGCTCAATTTTTTTTAACTGTGGCAGGTGTCTAGGTTATATATTACGATTCCTTGTAAAATATCCAGGATTTGGCCTATTACCCATTAAACACCAGTGGGTTATTGCAGAAGATATGATCACGTTGTGGCGTTTTTACCTGCACTTGAATTCAGGGTCTGCGGTCACTCATGAAAGATTGCTTGTGTGTTTACCTTGTGCAATTTCCACATTGCTCCGAGAGCTTTCACTTCGTGCGTCGAGTGTTTGCCTTCTTCAAGGCACTGGTAACACACGGGCGTCTTGCACTGGACACAATACATGCTGAGATTTTCTAGCTCATGCTCCGTGCAGGTGGATATCTTTCGCGGGCTCGTCCGGCGGCTGATGCGGCCCTGAGCAGGGGGTACCAATCGGTGCTTGGCTAGCGGACCCCGCGGTGGGTGACACCGCAGCCGACACGGGTCGCAGTAGAAAACGTCGCACTGCTCGCACATCACCGTGGCTTCCCTGGGGCTCTTCTCGCACAACTGACACTTAAGCGCGGCCGCTTTGCTCTGCTGGTACCGGTCGACCACCCCTTCCAGAACCCGATTCTTGGGGAAGCCGCGAAGCCCCCGATCATCCAGAATAAGGCTGCGGTGGCACTGCGGGCAGGTGATACAGGAGTTGCGGGGGATCGGTGGCAAACCTCCGGGGATCGGGAGCAAGTGTTGCTGAGGTTGTGGGGGAACGGTAGGAGGAAACACCCGCACCCCGTTCGGGGATTTCTGGCAAGGGGTGGTCGGCATACTAGCGAAGCCTCCGTACGAGCCATAGCCGCTGTCAGCTTCGCTGTACAAGCTCATCTTGTCCAGGTCTAGGTAGTCATAGTCGGACACACCGGAGCCTGACGCCCGGCTGCTCTGTGGTGACTCGGCATCGGGAGTTTGCACTAGGATATTCCGCGCACAAGCAAGGCAAATGTTGTGGGTGCACGGCAGGATTATTGGCTCCCGGAAAAAAGACCCACAGACTGGGCATTTCAGCTCTTCTTCCATCTCATCCATGGTTTCTGTGATTTTAAAAGAGGTTTAGTTTCCTGGTAGTAATTTGATAGTTCTCAGTAAACGGTAGCAGCCACAGTATCCAAGCGACCCACTTCAGTAAGCGCTCTAGCGGGTTGGCGACGAAGGTATTTATCCAAGGGGAGGGAAGAAAATCCAACTTTTAATATATTCTGGCCAATAGACGACATTACAGATCGGAAGCCAAACCTCCATTGGACAATGTGCCTATCAGTCACGAAGGCACTTTAGAGAAGATAGTGCCAGATCCACGGGACTGATTATAATTTCCAGATAACTGAAAAACTGTATTGTGCTCTTGCCGCGTTTAACAGACTGATAACGAAGCATGAACCGTTGCTAAAACTTTCATACATGAGAAAATAGCTTTGCATTGATGCATTGATTGCAATACAACACATTCACAATACTCAGAGTCCCTAATAACCAATAATTTTCTTTATAACGATATTCAATTGACTTGATCAGTGTAACTTAACTTGTTTAACTTCCAGAGATACAGTCGAAACTAAACTCAGTGAGTGCAGGAAAACAATTCCACCTCACAAATTTTGAGGAATACATTAATATTAATTTCTATCCCTGTATGTGTGTATGTGTGACCGTGTTTGTGTGTGTGCATGCGTGTGTGTGTGTGTGTGTGTGTGTGTGTGTGAGTATGAGATAGAGACAGAGAAAGAGAGCGAAAAAGAGGGAGAGAGAAGCATATATGGTGATCATCCAGCTGGAAGCCTGCAGAATGGGCTGTGAGAAATACTCACCAGGTTGCACCGGTTTTAATTCTGGTTGTCAAACCTGTCTCAACACATATGTCAGGAGAGATCAACCTTACCTGAATCAGAAATTGGTATTTGGGTGAATATGACCACATTGATGTACATAAGGTTTGAATATCAGACATTCAATTTTAAGACAAAAGTTTCTATGCAATATGCATGAGCTGTCAAGTGCTGTCAGATTTTGAGGGGTCACATAGCCTTCCCCATAGCCTGCATCCAAGCATTTTGAATGCAGTGGCTTGCACTCTCTCTCTCTCTCTCTCTCTATCTCTCTCACACACACACACACACACACACACACACACACACACACACACACACACACACACACACACACACAAACACGCACACACGCACATACACACACACACACACAGCAGAATACTCCAAGAGCTGTGCTAGAGAAAGTCCAATATTTTTTTTTTGCTTTAAATTGCCTGCCTCTCTGAAAAGCTCCCATGGCAACAAACAGTGAGTGGGAGAGAGGGCGCGAGAAATGGCATCTCTCAATACTACTTCCCAGAGATGGAAACAGGGTCAGAGAATGGAGCTTTCGATTCTGTCCAGGTTCACACTTGCCTGTGTTTGATCTGATGCTGGGGTAGCTGACAAATCTGTGGCCCTCAAGAGAATGGAGACCTTGGTAACAAATATCTAGCCCAAAATATTTTTTTGTTTTGTGAGGAAACAAATGAACACACCATCCCACTAAAATGGACATTTTCTTGTGAGCGAAAGTGTATAAGTGTATCCAGCAATGTTCTGAAATCTGTGATGAGGGTGTGTATTGTTGGATGAGCAATGTGTGTTATCTCTCTATCTTTGAGTGTGTGTGTGTGTGTGTGTGTGTGTGTGTAAGCTCTTTAGTGAAGAGGCATACCAAGCTCTCCACATCCTTTTCTGCCATTGGATGCCTGCCAAACTCGCAACCATTCTAGTTATGGCTTCCACCGTTAGAAAGTCCTCCTCCTTCAGTGCTGGGAGCTCGCCAGCGGCTAGTGGAGAACCGTCACTAAATGTCTCTGTTGGAGATTCCCTTAGGTGCCAAGTAGAACCTGCTAATGCCACACAGAACTGAAAAGAACTCTATAGAACTGGTTCTAAAAACATTTGGCATCTCCATACATAAGACCCAACTGAGGACTTAACAGTTCAATAAATATCTGGCGTCTATATATAGAAAGGCCAGTTGAGGGTTAAATGGATGAAAGGACTGCTCATTAATACCTGGAGTCTTGTGAGAAACATTTGATTTGAAAATGGTGCCACTGATAATATGAGGCAAACATGTACAAGGGATGGATACTAAAGTTTGTTTGGAGTTGAGAAAGCTTTGAGGCTTGGACAAGGCACAATTTCAAATGTTGTTGTTGTTTTTTTAATTTTGCTTCCTTCCTCATATTGTTCTCCCAAAATATGATAATATTATTTGAATAATAATGTAGGTGAAAGCTGGAGACACTGGCTTGATAACGGTTCCTCATAATGGCTCTTGAAGATAGAAAACATTTTGCACATGTCTGAGTACTTCAGGCTTTAATATGAAATGTATTTAATTCACTTTTTGTTACTCAGATCAAATCTGGTAATGGCAGAGAGAATTCACTGATCTCTTATAAAAGTTTGAAATGTACCCTGTTCACTCTGTAATTCAGCTTGTCTTTTCAGTTGTGTATGTAAAAAAACATGACCTTACACAGATCCCACGGGCAGAAATACAGATATCTTGACGGTAGTATTGCAGCAGAAAAAAAATTAACAGCATCGTTATTAATCAGATTCACATCCCCCTTTCCCCTTTTTTAATATTCCCCCAATCTCCCAAGCACACGTCCAAAGCATTGCATGCTAAGCCGGAGTGCGCTGTGAATGTCTCTCTCTCTGAGGCACCAGGCAGAGAACAGCAGCAGCAGCAGGCTGGTCAAAGATGCTCAGAGGTGCTACACATGCGCAGGAGAAACGGCTTCATCACGCGTGCAACAGAGCTGCCGCTTCACCCAAACAGGAAGAATGCTACATTGGAGAGGTGGCAAAGGGCATGCTGGGCCTCAGAGAGACCATTTCCAGATGTTTTCACCGTAGGGGTCATTTCCAGTGGTGGTAAGTGATGCCTATGGAGCAGGTCAGTCAGTCTGTCGGTCGGTCTGACAGTCGGTCGGACTGTCGTTGGCCAGTCTGTCGGTCTGTCGGTTGGTCTATCTTTCTGTCTTATTTACAGTACATTTTCATTGATGAATGATGAACATACAGTACCTGATATACTGAGACTATTGGCAGAGTCATTTGCTTCATCCAAGTTATCGCTGATAATGGTATAGTGTCTCTTGTTTCACTGTTAGTTTGTCATGAAGTTAGTATGATAATCATTTCAGGGCATGCAATACATTTTGTGTTCTCCAATTCCAAACCCCGGCGTTGGTGTCAAATCCAGCCGTGAGCCCACCAGACACTTGTGTCAGCACTGAGAGCGGCAGCTTAATCTCAGCGCCGTGGAAAAGGATGATAGACAGCTCGGTGAAAAACACATCTCGCTCCGACAGATCAGAGCAGTGTGTCTGAGCGGTGTTGCGTGAAAAGATGAGGCGGCCCCCCCTCTATCTTTGTCCATCTGGGTCTATCAGACCCTTTTCTCAATAAAACGTCTCAGAGAGCTCCAAAGAGGCCAGATGAGAGGGAATTGGCACCTGATAAAGGATGGCCTGTTGTGACCTTACTGAACTACTAGCCATGTGATGAAGACCAGTTTCATACGTTTCTTTTTTCTATGCTGTGGTTGGATATCATACCATCAAACTTACCTAAGCACAGCTGAGGCCACTGAAATGGTTTTGGGTTTTCCTGATGGAGCTGACATCACCAAGTTGATCCACTGTTTATGTAATGTGCTTTTTGTAATCTTCATTTTTTGCCATTTCTATAAAAACATGATCGGCTTAAAATCTACTTGTTAACGTTTAAAAAAAAAATATATCAGCAAAACTGAACTGCGTTGGATACAAACTACGTGGCTACTTCCATCCCGGCAGTGGTGACCTGGGGCTGAGACTCAGGACTCGGCTGCAGCCACAGTGCAGCGACACAATGCATTGTGGGATATCCACAACACTGTCCGTGACTTGGTTTCCGAGTCAGTCACAATGGGTCACCGCTGCGGTGGGAAGGCAGCTCCACCATAGTATTATCCAGCTGGGAGGAATGTGGAGCAGAGAGAAATGCGCGTGGGATAGTCTGATATAAGAGAATCTGGCAGCCAGCAGACGGGCCAGTTAAAGCTCCCTTATCCTCAGAGGAGTCGGGGAGCTGCACCTTCGGGGCCTGGGCAGGGCTGGGCTGGGCTGTCTCTCAGCCGGTGTCTGGATTCTAGAAACACCCCGGCAGTTATTGATGGCTCAATCAGGTTGGTGCTGCCCCGGTCTGTCCATGGCGTTGCCAGATACTTTTTGTTTTTAAAAGTACAAAAAGATGATAGTGCCAGTGAAGATTGAGTGGCTGTTGTAAAAAGAGCTGAGTCAGTTAGGAAAGTGTCATGGTGGAACATCCCTACAAGTCTAATGACCAAAGTTATTCTTCTTTGGTAAGAGCACCTCTTAGAATCCAAGTATTGGCCAGGGACCTGTGGTTGGTACAGTTCTACATTCAGATAAAACACCCAACCCAACACACAGCACGCCGCTCACATAAGACCCTGTAATGTTAGATCAAGCAAATGTGCCTCCAGTACCTCAGGTCAGCAACGCCCACAAAGGCCCTGAAAATCTCAGAAGGCCTTCTTATGAGACACCTGGACAAGGTCAGATGGGGCAAATATAATGTTCATGCATTTGTCACTATAGCTCCCCCTTGTGTGATATCTCTGTTGTAACTACATGCAACTATTAAATCCAGGGTGCAGTTAAAACCAGGTGTCTTTTTCTATTCTTTTTTTGCTTCCTGTATTTCTTAAATAAAACACTTAAGTCATAGCATGAAGCCACAACATGAATGCGGTTGTCATTCCCTTAGAGAACCATGTTACAGCTGTAACTGGGATGAATTGTTAACATTTAAAGACATTTTTTCCATGGACATCCTGAATGATGGTTTAGCGCATTCGTTGCATGTCTGGACAGGCGTTATGCAGAACAGCACAGATCGACTGGCTGTGTATCCATGGTAACTATCACCTGCTTTTTGTGCTTTTGAATGATGACTTGGCCCGTCATCTTTTTTACAGCACACTGTGCTGTCAAATAACCGGCCTCTCTGCCTCTCTCTCTGTCTCATCACACCCCCAGATACACAGACCCACACACATAAACACACACATACACATTCACACACACACACACACACACACACACACACACACACACACACACACACACACACACACTCTCGCTCTCGCCCTCTCTCTCCCTCTCTCTCTCTCTCTCACAGACATAACATTCAAACAAAAACACAGTCACACAGCATTCACACCAATAATACACAGATACATACAACAACAAAACCACAACCACACACAGGCACACCAGAGATGGGGACTCGAGTCTGAGACTCGGACTCGAGTCGCACTTAAGTCGCACAAACAGTGACTTCAGACTTGACTTGCGACTCGACCCAAAAGACTTCAGACTTGACTCGGACTCGAGCTTCAAGACTCGTCAACGACTCGTCAACAAACTGTTGGCAAGCAATTGTTGCTTTAAAATCTGTTCAGACTGTTCAGCGCTGCCTTCAGCCTTTACAACGCCCTTTCCAGTGCTTCAGCACGATCATTCTGTAACCCTAACAACGGGAATCATACAGTCTAGCAATACATCAAAGATAGTAGAGCGCTAGCTACGCGCTCTTTAATCTTTGATACATTACTATTTGTATCCTAATTAATTATCACTTGGT
>NC_137911.1:16375090-16417590 GCF_963457725.1 Sprattus sprattus
TCTGTCTTTATCCATTGTTTTGTATCCTCTTTTTGCCTCTTTGTTCTTCTCACACTCTTTCAGGCAGTCTGTCCCCATGCACTCTTCACATCCTCACATTGCTTATTCTCTCTCTTCACACACACACACACACACACACACACACACACACACACACACACACATACACGCACACACACACGCACACACACACAGACCCATGCGCACACACACACACACACACACACACACTCACAGACACACACACACACACACACACACACACACACACACACACACACGCACACACACACACACAGACCCATGCGCACACACACACACACACACACACACACATACACACACATGCCCCCCAACCCCCACATGAGAGACTTCCTTAAGTCCCTCCACTGTACATTACCTACCCTCTGGCACACTGCAGAAGCCTGAGTTACTCCACTGTGATTCACATATTTCACCAAGCAGCCCTGGGGGATTTAGCTGGTAGAACACACAGTAGCCTTTTTGATTAACACACTGCAATGGCCCACAGACAGGTGCTAATAACATGACCAGGTTTCCCACAGAATACAAGTATTCGAGTTCATATAACACGTTCTAACACCTAAGGCCTCATTAATCTTCGCTGGTTTCTCGCCACAAGTCCGAAGGAATCGATGAAACTGGAAATATGAGTGGGAATTAATATTACATGAACACACACCGCAGGTGGCCGGCTAAATGAATGCCATGCATCAGCTCAGTTCTTTGCTTTAATAAGTTAATAGGAGGAAATTTAGAGGGTTTTTGGTTTAATATGTGTTAGCATGCAGTCTGGGTTCAACTGAGTGTGATGTCTGCTCCCATAAAAAAAGGTCTAAAAAGTGTGTTTCGGCTCCATGACAACCAGTTATGGTTTCCTTTGCCTAAGAACTATGCTCAAGGACATCAGATTAACAGAAGAAAAAAAATACAGACACAGCAGGCAGTAGTTCATATGAATTTTCAGTATTTTACCACCAATTCAATTGCAGCATAAGAGTAAGACGTGGATATGAATTTGTGTTTGTTTCCTTAAGGTTCATTTCTTCACAGACACACTGTGACATGGACCTCTTTCTTCCCAGTTTCTTTCTACAGAGACTTGGACACTTCTTGCTGTTGACTTCACATTTACACGTTTCCAATTTCCAACTGTCATGCTGCTCTTTTACTTCCTCAGGTCAGGGCAGGATCAGAGGTGTCCCTATGAAATAATCAGGCTATTATTCAGATCTGAGTTTACTGTATGTACTACGCATTCATGTTTGACTTTGAGTGGGCTCTTGGCTTGTAAGATGAAGGCTTCCAGAACTGTGATCACTCTATTGAATTACACAGTCATATGGTGGCTATTTTTTTGACGGAGTTCCACCAACAGTCAAGCATGGGAGCGTATTGGCAGTAGTCAGTCCAACGAACAACACAGGACCATCTGCCCGCTCACTGACTGACTCACAAACCGTCCGAACACCCCACAGGAAGTGGCACTGATGAAAACATTTCCTCCTCGATTAGTGTACGATGTAAGTTGCTGTGTCATAGTTGTGGATCAGAGTTCTGTTACATTCATCTTCAAGATATTGGATCAGTGCCCTGTATTTGTTGTGTGCTTATCATGATTCTTTCTTTCTGTGTATCTCTTTCTATCTTTGTATCTGCTTATGTTTTTTATCTACCTTTTTTCCTTCTTAGTTTTCTTCCTTCCTTCCTTCCTTCCCTCCTTCCCTTCTTTCTCTCTTAATATTTCTGTCAGTCTTTCTCCCTCTATGTTATGTGTCTCTCCAGTTCCCTTCCCCCTCCTCTCTCTGTAGTTCATTAACTCATGCTGATTATCCAGTGACCCCGTAAGCATTCATGACCCTGGAGCATGACCTGCCTATATATCTGTGTGACATGATCACATATATACTTGTGTCTGTGACATACGCACATATGTGTGTGTCTGTGTGTGTGTGTGTGACCTGAGATGTGAAAAGCTAAGCTTGATATTAATGAGCAAAATGTCTGAGAATGGGAGATATCAATGTTCTGCTCGTATGCATTAATTTGTGTGCATATGTGTACAGTACGATATGTGACAATATGTGTTGGTGCATAAATGTACCTGCCCCATGTACCTGTGTTCTTGTGCGTGTGCACACATCTATCTCTGCATGCATCTCTCTCTCTGTATGTGTGTGTGTATGATTGTGTGTGTGTGTGTGTGTGTGTGTGTGTGCATGTGTTTGTGTGTGTGCATGTGTGTGTGTTTGTGTGTGTGTGTGATCATTTCCACAGGATTTGACCTCTCTGCCCTTATAGACTCCTGCTCTCATGGTTGCCTGACTCCTGTTGGCTGTATTGATCCGCGGTCAGGCTGATGAATGCTTCCCTGCCGTGGGGCCAATCCTAGGACAGGCCTCTTCTCTCCCACCTCTGCAGTAGACGAGGCCTCACCCTCAAACCCACATCCTCACAACCTCTCCCCTCGTGTCCTAGTGATGATTTAAGACTGACTCAGCATAGGATCAAGTTCATTCTCTGTCCTTCCATACGGCGCGATGCCGTACAAATCATCCATGCACTTAAATGTTCAGATTCAGAGCCTAAAGTTCGTACCCTGTCCACAAAGGCTTTACCTCTACTTCCTTCATTCCTGGTGGAGGACTGTTCGTGCAATGTGCTGTGGGATGTGTAAAACATCCACAGAATGTTCCCGTGTGAAGACTTGAAGTTGATATGTGGACCCCTCTGATAAGGAAGTGACCTTTACCCTGGCCCGGAATGAGGTAGGGGTTAAGAGCATCCCGACACACTTACAGCAGATGCACACACACACACACATGCACACACACACACACACACACACACACACACACACACACACACACACACACACACACACACACACACACACACACACACAATTCGCATTGCACTCTCTCTCTCTCTCACACACACACACACACACACACACACACACACACACACACAGGAATACACCACACAAACACACACACACATGACCATTCTTCCACGCATTCTCCTTCCCACACAGTTGCAGTATTGAATGTGTAACAAAAAGGCTCTTGAGGAGACAGTCATGTTGTACTCTCACTCTCATATTGTGCTTCATACGAGCTGGACCTACTTCTTTCCTTTGCTTTACTTTTGTTAAAGGTCTTCAGTGTGTACATCAGTTGGCCTATTTCTGAAGTCAGGAATGTGTGTGAGAGAGAAAAAGAGACACCCCCAAATGGTTATGTGGGAGAAACAAAACATCAACACGCACACACACACACACACACACACACACACACACACACACACACACACACACACACACACACACACACACACACACACACACACACACACACACACACACACACACACACACACACACACACACACACACACACACACACACACTCACACACACACACACACACACACACACACACACACAGACTTCAAGTTGTCTGTCTCCCTATGACTCCTGCTATTGTATTTGTATTCCATTGAACTCTTTTTTGTTGTTGTTTGAGGTAAATATGCGATGATGGTCAAAGCATGTAAAACTTGTGTATGATGTGTGTGAATGATCCAACAGCACAAGTGAAGTGTGTTTCACCGAGGCAGAGCCGGCATCAGTGAGAGGAAAGTGGGCTAAAGACAAACTTCTGAAGCAAAGGATGAGCGGCTGAGCCCATGGTGCGGGGGTTCTCACACAACACAGATCTGGGTCATGCTTCCAAAAAAAAAAGCATTAGATATTTTCAAAAAGCATTAGACAGAGTCAAGAGCAACACAGAAATCAGCCAAACTTTAAATACACTGGTTAGACTTCCACAAAGCTGATTGTTGAATTTGATTGCCAAGTTCATCTCATGTGTCAGTGTCATTCAATCATTTCTATTTGACTACTAAAATTCTGTGTAGGGAATCAGGGTTGAGGAGTTATTACTATGGGGGACCTTGGCCCATAGACTTGGGCCCCAAAATGCCTATTCTGGATTCAACTCTAGCTTCAGGATATCTTGACAATTAAGAACTGCTCAAATATGGTTCAGGCTGTTTGAAAAACATGTGATAATCTCAGTAAAAGATTCTTGTGATTTGAATGACTCCACACAGATGGCTGTTTGAGAACTCAAACTTTCGAAAATGCCTTTCCCCCCACCACCCATCCCCTACACACAAACACACACACACACACACACACACACACACACACACACACACACACACACACACACACACACACCAGCCATTGAGTATATTTACGTATACCTTCCCGGGGGCATTTTCATCTGCCTGAAGAGTGCTCTGGTTATTTAGTTGAGTAGTTATTACCTCCGCCAAGGAGGTTATGTTTTCGCCCTGTATGTTTGTTTGTCAGCAGGATTACGCAGAAACGCATGGACCGATTTCCATCAAACTTTGTGGGGAGATTGGGTAATATAATGGCAATACTTGATTAGATTTTCAGATGTCAAGATCAAAGGTCAAGGTCATGGCGGAGGTTTGCATTCTCTGAATGCTCCCATTCTTGTTTAATTTAGTTTCATCCATTTTCCCCACTCTCAGAATCACAATCGCCTTTTTGTCTAGACACCATTGATAAGATTTTTGTAGGTTAGAGGCAAAATCATGTTGAAACTGTCAGCATTACTGTAATAGGTAGGGTAGGAAGGTTGGTAAAAACTATTTAACCACTTTGGCACAGGGAAATACAGTGACAACAGTGCACAGAGAGCACAGAGTACAGATACCTTGCATTTCCATATACTCTGGTTAGACGCTGGTTTAATTTAGGGTTGGAGTACATGTTTGTTTTGCTGCACACTGCCAATGAATATGCCCCTCTGTAATGACATAATTACAACATCATAAAGGCACAGTAATGCAAAGTCTTTCTTAACTAAGATGATGGCATGTTGTCAGGCAATGCAACAACAACACCCCAGGTAAAATCCACCCCACCTATCTCTTTTTTTTTGGTAGTGCTTTTTGGATCCATACAGGATCCATTAAAGTGTCATGGAAAATTTCTATCCGTGACAGATAACCTCCAGAAAGCAGTTGAAACACCCAAACTTAATGACAAACTTCCCAACCTCTAAATGTCAGACACTGCTTCCCAGAGCCAGGTGCTGTTTGGCCAAAGAAGACACTTTAAAGCCTAATTTAGCCAAATGTCATGTCTCATCTGATATGTGCATATTCATGAAGAGACGTGAGCAAGCTGTCCTACAGCAATTTCACAGAAACCTGAGACAGGATTCCAACAGCGCATCAGATGGTACACCATCTCTGACACACAGGGTTCAAAAGACACTCTCTCGCACAGAACAAGGGGCTATTTCGGTTCCCTCTCAAGAATGGAGCACATTTTTGAAAAGGGAAAGGGGGTGTTGTATAATTATGTCGGCCAGTGGCGTCTTGCATAAGGCATATGCGTGAATGTGCCGGTACAGCTTCCTCTGTGTGTATAGTGTGTGTGTGTGTGTGTGTGTGTGTGACAGAGAGTGTGAGATTCTTTTTTTCTCTCTGCCCACCACCTCCTATTCAAGCTGTCTGCTAAGTTCCGACACCTTCCTGTGTTTTCTCCCCCTGCCCACCCATTGGCAGGCGTTCCCTTTCGTCAGACGTCAGATGCGAAAGAGAGCGGTAGGACCTCCATACATGGCCATGCCTGCATCCTCCACAATCACTCCACATCATAACCAACACCCGCATCCTCCACAATCACTCCACATCCAGCCAGCCACCTTGAATCAAAGCGCTCCATGATAGCACAGATACACATTTAGACTGTGCTGAATGGAGTAGAACAGCAAGACATCACTTGGAAAGCGTTTCAGGCGATTTGTTTGAAAACTGCAGTCACTTGTTGTATGGCATCCATAGCCTGACTCAGGAAAGCCTCAACAGGGTTGGATTTAGAATGCACTGAGGAAAACAAAACAGTGTGACAGCAGTCAGGAAGTGGGTTTGATTTTATGTGAGCATGCAAGCCTGCTATTGGTCACCACTGATGTCATCCACCAATAACAGGTGGAATACATATAGGGCTTTATTGTTTTGGGGATTTTAGATACAGAGGACCTCCTGGACACCATCCCAATCCACAATCAATAGCACATACACTAGCATACAGAGGCTCAGAAAAATGAATTCATTATAGGAAGATGTGGGCCGTTAAGCTCCAGAGAACAGCAGGATGAAACACATATACTTTAAATGATTCATTAGGCTAAAGCTGACGTAAGCGTTTTGTACTATGCATGGTTATTGTTTTATCAATATAGCAATACAGCGATAATGCAAACCCTGAGTTCCTGCATATGTACCAATCAGTGTCAGTGTTATCAATGGCCCAGTGCAGCATCCCAACACAATGCCTGGGGCCACCACATTCTAAAAATAACGTCCTGTTCCCTTCCTCTTCTGAGCCTCTGGCACAGCCCATATTGGTTTCGGGAACAACATCACCCCCAGATGGGAACAACATCACCCCCAGATGGCTTCTGTCTACTGCTTTCTACTTCTCTTTAATGAATGCTCACACAGTGTGGACATGTATTTTACCTATTGACATTTAACCATATTCATTTTGTTTTTCACAATAGTGACGCTAATAAATTGCATCATGTAAACTTCAATCTACGTCATCTAGAGGAAATCCTATAGAGGTAATGGCAATGAATCTTACATTTCATCACGTTATCTGATTAGTATTGCATGTGAACAGAGGCTTCTGTTATTGACATATGTGTGGCTGTCTAATCTTCAGTGATGTTGATACCCAAACATGAAGACAGCAGTCCATTGACCGGAGTGAAAACGAGTTAATGCATCCCTGATTAAACGTGACAGAGAGTGGGAGGAGACGGACCCGCTCGATCAATAGAGGTTACAGTAAGTGTGTTAACACACACAGACATACACACACACACACACACGTGGGATGATGTGCTTTCTCTCTCCTTCCCTCTTGATTTCTTTCTCAGAAATGCAGACACACACACAGTTAGTTTCTTCAATCAGCAAAGTCAACATACATCCTTATCACACATGAGCATGCAGTCACCCACCCACCCCATCCACCCATACACACAAACACACACAAATGTACACACAAAGCAACACAGAGACACACATCCAAGCAGTTTAATTAGAACATTTTGCTGACTGTGAGAGGAAATCGCACAAAGACATCTGTAATACGTCTTGGGGTCTTTTTCCTGAAAGACTACAGTGTTTACAAGTATAACAAGTGACTCCTGGATTTCATGAAAGCTGATGCCACATGAAAGCTTTCAGGAACCCTATTTAGTTGTGAAAATTGCGTTTTCCAATGTCACCTCTCCCCCTTGGCTAAAGGTCGTGGCTGTTGATGAATACATTTCGACTTTTTTCCACAAAATAACCTACCTAAAAACGTTGCTCTGATTTCTCTATGATGACGCACAAACACAGCACTGAATTAACACGGCTTGACACTGACAACTCAAGCGTGATTGAGACAAATGTTGACGCTGGACATTACATCAAGGGAGGTGGCAGTTACAGCACTTCACGCAGGGAGATGGCACCACATGGGAACTGGGCAGAGGCAGTCAGAGTGGCTCTGTGATAGACACTGGCACAAAGGTGTTGCTCTCTCTTTGAGTGTTCATCTGTTGTCTTTGGTGTGTGTGTGTGTGAGTGTGTGTATGTATGTGTGAGTGTGTGTGTGTGTGTGTGTGTGTGTGTGTGTGTGTGTGTGTGTGTGTGTGTGTGTGTGTTTTCCCCTATGTCATTAGCAGAGGCTGTGATAACAGCCCCATCCATTACCACATCTCATTCATCATCTATTTATTTCACAGTTTCATCACACACCACCTCAGCAGCTGGCGCTTCAGAGGCAGCAATTAACTTCAGGAAGAAAGGAGAGAAAAAGGGGTAAGAGAGAAAGAGAGAGAGAGAGAGAGAGAGAGAGAGAGAGAGAGAGAGAGAGAGCAAGATGGAGGAGAAAGAGAGAATGTGAAATAAAAGAAAACAGCAGAAACAATGTGATATGTGAGAGATGTCCTACGAGATCTTTGAAAAGAAAATGTGTGTGTGTGTGTGTGAGGGGTGGGGAAATAGTGTGTGTATTTTATTTATACTCTGAGGTGCCATCTTTTTCCCCTCTTGCACACCAAGAATAGATGTAGTAAATCCAGTGGGGTAATGTGCCGTGTGACAAGAAGGGTCACCACCAGACTAGATCCAGAGGAGAGTAGGCATAGGGGACACACACTGTAGGTGTATGTGTGAGAGATGAGAGTCGTTTGTGGTCAACTGTTGACCATAATCTGGATTAGTGTGTATGTGTGTTTGTGTGTGTGTGTGTGTGTGTGTGTGTGTGTGCGTTTGTGCTGAGGTCAGAGAAGCGGGCTAAAGTCTGTCTGTCACCCCTCAAGCCCTTCCTAACACAGAGACCTCCCATGTCCCTGATAATCCCCCATTTATGTGATTTAAGATTATTATTACTATGGCTGTCATTCACAGGTGGTTGGACAATAGAATGATAATGTCAGCAAAAACCATACATTAAAATATGTACTATTGAGAGTGTTTTTTTTTGTTTCCTATTCATATCAAAACACTCATCGTAAAAATCTACTAAAAAGGGTTCCTTGGACTGACAGCATCACTCCTATTTTGTAAAATAGTGTGATTTTTTTTGACACACCTCATCCAAGTAGTGGGGTCCTCTACTGAATAAACACAAAAAACTAAATACACAACCAGGTTACATGACCTTAACCTTTCTGCTTTTAATAATATACCTGACATTCATTTGAGAAGAGGCTCATAAATCTGTACTGCTTTACATGCGAGCACTGTGATTTGAGGAAGTCTACTGCAGCAGAACTCTTGTCTCCCCGTGATCTTTTGAAGACTTTTTCTCCCGCACCTCCCTCGCGCCTCCCTGAACATGTGTTGCCAGGCTTTATTGTTGAAGAAGAAAAGACACACTGGTTATCCTCCACACAAGCAAATCCACTTAAACGAGGAGC
Source organism: Sprattus sprattus (assembly GCF_963457725.1). NCBI lineage: Eukaryota > Metazoa > Chordata > Actinopteri > Clupeiformes > Clupeidae > Sprattus > Sprattus sprattus. The sequence continues at coordinate 16,384,144 of NC_137911.1, forward strand.
GTCTCCACCCTCCTGCTGGGTTCTGACACATTTACCTACTCAGCTCCGCACTCGCTTTGGATAAAGCAAACCTTCTCAACTGATCCCTGGCGACAGAACTTTGAAAATGGTTCTGCCCGGAGAGACCAGCTGTTAGTGTAACTGGGCTCCAAGTGGTTCGGTGTAGTGCTACAGGAATTTCTAGTGTTCCGACATGGATGGTTCTTTTTGAGTCTTTTTCAGAAAGCAGCTCTTGAAGTCATGACACAGCAAGCTGGCTTTTGTATGTGACGACTGTGCCTGGTGACAGAGAGCTGCGGAGCACTGTCAGTCCCGACACATTTGACTTCCTCAGATCCAGGATCAGAACCAAAGGCAGGAGACAGGTACTCAGCTGCCCAGAGCGAATCATCTACCCCTACTGACATACTCTCACAGTCAGCAGCACAGTCTGCATGGGCGGCATCATTGTGTGTTTGTGTTACAATAAATAAATAAAAAATACATTACATAAACATAGGTTTGTGTGATAGATATGTGTCAATGTGTATTCATATGTGTGTGTGTGTTTGTGTGTGTGTGCCTGCATATGTGTTTGTGTGTGTGTGTGTGTGTGTGTGTGTGTGTGTGTGTGTGTGTGTGTGTGTGTGTGTGTGTGTGTGCCTGCCTGCATATGTGTTTGTGTGTGTGTGTGTGTGTGTGTGTGTGTGTGTGTGTGTGTGTGTGTGTGTGTGTGTGTGTGTGTCTGTGCCTGCATATGTGTGTGTGCTTGTGAGTGTGAGTGTGCATTTCCCTCCTGTGAGTGTGCAGATTGAGAAAATGTGTGAGATGAAAGAGAATACTAAACTGCTATCGCGCTCCCCAGAAATCTGACCCAATTTCTGCTCATCAGTAGTGAGACAGAGAGATACTATAACATTTAAAAAAAAATGTTTTAAGATTGAAGCATGAATATCAGAAAAGTAGTAAAAACCAGGTAAGGTTTTATACAATATATATTGTTTGTGGTGATATATATGTATGCAAGTAAATAATTTGTGTGTTGTGTAGAGTAAAGTATGTTTGTGTGAATAGGTTTATGTGTGTGAAATGGAATTAGATTTAACTAATCAGATTATGAGTATATAATTCTGTCTACAGAGATGACATTTACCCTACCCCTACGTTAATTTAATGCAGAGTCATGGCCGTTGGAAGGCTGTAGTAACGGCTCTTTGTATGTCTATGTACTGTAAGTATGTGTCTGGCTACAGCATATTAATGTTGTTTACTTCAGTGTGTCAACATAGTGAATTAATGTTCATGCTGAGAGTTATACGCAAGGCATTTGCATTTACTAGACAGCTTTTGTTTATTGTAGGTTCATTGTATCAAAGTTATGTGTCTTTAGGAGAAATAACAGGGCTCGGAGCGCTTTCATATGCGTGTCCAGGAACATTACATTTCCTCTGCCTCAGCAGAATCAGTATCCTGCCTGCACAAAACATCTTGTTGCCCCTCTACATTTACACCTGCATACACACACTCACTCTCTCTCACACACATGCAGACACACACACTCACACACTCTCTCTCGCTCACACACACGCAGACACAAACACACACCAGTAGATATGTGAAGACATTGCAAAACTATAATGATTGTTAGATGTACATACATACTGACTCAGCATCATCCATTGCCTCTCTGACCTACTCAACAGCTGCCGCACCTCAGGAATGTGAAGTACTGCACTAGCTCTTCTCTGCACTGCTGGATCATTAAATAAAAAAATAGAATGGAAGACACCAAGTTGACCAGTTGTGTAAGAATTTATGTACATTGATCTGCTTGTATGATTGTATGTGCATGTGAGCACATTTGTATGTGTGCTTGTGTATGAAGGTGGTTGAGTGAATATGACCATATAGAGTGAAGAAGACAGTTGTCTGCCATTAGACCAGTTCCAGAGATTACTTCAAAGCTGTTAAAAGGTTTATCTGTTTTCCTAATCTATTTGCAGCACCACCACAAGAAGAACAATATAACTCTTTGTCTCAAAAGTACCTTTTAGACATGCCAACTGGAAACATTTCCAATGTCCCAGTGCTTAGATCAAATGAAAGTAGCATGGCTCAGTTTAGGTTGCAAATCTCTGGAGTGAAATACACAAAATGAGGTGTAGATGGTTTATAAACCTAGTGAGGTTCCCTTGTATAATAATGCAAACACAAAGATCAGGGTTTGTGTTAAAAGTGAGTCTTTATCTCCTGAGATGATCCCACCTCCAACGCCTTTCTTTTGTCTAATGCCTTTGTACGTCAAGTCTGCCCGTGGCCCTAATCTGAACTCACATTCGTCCGGGGAATATCGCACACCCATTCCTCAAAACACCTACCCTGTGGACTCAATTGTACTTCAGACTGGTTTAGTCAATTGGTTCAGTAATGTGTGGATGGATATTAGTGGTACATAATCGATTATCAGCTAAATATGGGAATGATCTGGGGATAGAAAGTAAAGAATTTAATATGAGGGTCTTGGTGAAGTTTGAAGAATGGCTTCAGAGAAAGCTTTGGTTAATGACGGAATGAGCATCCATGGGAATACATGACCATCTGCAAGGGTGGCAGGAAGAGGAGACCATGACCATCTGCAAGGGTGGCAGGGAGAGGAGGCCATGACCATCTGCAAGGGTGGCAGTGAGAGGAGACCATGACCATCTGCAAGGGTGGAAGGGAGAGGAGACCATGACCATCTGCAAGGGTGGCAGTGAGTGGTCTTTGACCTCTGACCTCTGACCCACCATCGGGAGATGTTCTGGAGAGGGTGAAACACAGACAAGGGATGGTTCCTAGTTGCTGGTCTTGCAGGGAGCAATGCCCAGCTGGCATGTCAGCTGTCTGTGCATCCAAACACACAAAACCTAGTCTTATATACCTACCTCGTCATACAGGGGTTGTGTAAAGCATCTTGTCAGAATGAAAGGGCTTGCAGAACCAAACGGCATCATTTTACAATCTTACACACTCTAAATGCAGCACACGGCAGTGTGGACATCCACACACTGGTTTTCATCATTCCTCATCAGTGCTGCCTTTGTCAAACACAAGGACACATTCTTCTCAGAGCAGGGGCTGACAATGGAAACAACATCAGCAACGACAACAACAGCTACAGACACACAGCATAGGAGAGTGCACGAGGGTTATAGCACATAAGAAAAACAAGAGTGAGTGAGGTGAATCACAGAGGGAGAAAAACTCGTCCAGAGCAATAATAAAGACAAACAGATGAGTTAGTCTTTGGAAGCTGTACAGATAAAACTGAGGACAGGAAGAGCAAGAGAGAGAGGGTAGAAGAGAGAGAGAGAGATAGAGAAAGAGAGAGATAATGGATGAGATGAGGAGGGGGATGGGAGGATAGCAGAGGAGTGATAATAAATCTTTTGGGTGACGGCTGCAGAGAGTCTGATGCCTTGGCACCAATCTCCACTGCAGAGAGGAGCAGCGACACACAACTTATACTGCAAATTAAATGTATTTGAGCAAATTGTGAGTGTGTGTGTGTGTGTGTGTGTGTGTGTGTGTGTGTGTGTGTGTGTGTGTGTGTGTGTGTGTGTGCATGTGCGTGTCCATAGACAGTGTGACTGTGTGCTTGTCAGTGCACCTTAAAAATGTGGACTCGTCTAAGTCGTGATGGCCCCAAAGTGATGACTCACTGTACAATCCATCACCATTCAAAGACATTGCACATCACAGGGAATGTGCATAGGTTTGATCTTATTCTCCCTCTCTTTTTTACTGTGACTTGCACAAACACGCCCACACACACTCACAAACATAACCTCTTCTTCTCCTCTCCACAAATGAGCACATGCAAGCACCCAGTATCTCTCTCTCTCACACACACACACAGGGCACAGGGCCTCTTTTTCTCTCTCTCTCTCTCACACAAACACATACACACTCAAGTAGTCATGCACATGCATGCACATGCACATTCACGGCACACCTCATCTCACTGGTGCTCTCAAGAACAAGAAGTGGGGCTCAAATGGATGACCCTCTCCGCTGAATGTCTTTGCCTCCCACTCTCTTCTCTCCCTCTGCCTGAGTGACAGCACACTTACTCTGCTGCTGACTCTCAAAGGCGAGGCTCTCAAAGAGAGAGAGAGACAGAGAGGCAGAGAAAAAGAAAGGGAGAAAAGGAGAGAAAGTGTTGCAAAACTGAGGGTGAGAGACAGCCAGAGAGAGAGAGAGAGAGAGAGGGAAAGTATGCAACACAGAGAAAGAGAGATGTCAAGATATACATTTAGAAAGAGTACAGAACAAAGAAAATATACAATATATATATTCACCAAATGTTTTTCTTATGCTTCTCACACACACCCACCCACAAACACACCAGTCTAAATATTGGTTAAGATCATCTAAGGAAATATTGGAGACTATGCCCTGTCATCAAGACATACATTGGCTTTCTAAATTAACTCTAATTGGATTTGTATATTAATCACCAGGTGTCAGCGAGGTAGGTTGTTTGATGTGCCCTAATTAAGTCATGAGTGCATCAAACACAAGCTTGCATGCTGCTAAGACACATTACGAGGGCAATTAGGCGCTGAAGAGCATCCAGATGCTAGTTTGATGTATAGACAGCTGAGACAATTAAGCACAAAGAGGGACTCAATGCTGGCTGAAAGTACACTATGCGTGGCATTTAGATTGTGGCAGATGTCTGTAATCAACCTGAAGATGCTGTTAAAAAAACACTTTCATGTTCCCCATATTTCTTATCTAATTACAAGTTTGATGCATCAACCCACTTGATTCCATAGTGTGGCCTCTTGAGTAGTTTGGTTGAGTCTGATGAGATTTGGTGATTGACACTGCCATCTAGTGTTGCAAGTCAGTCATTTCGTCACCCTTTTACCAACCACTATGCAGCAAGCTTTGTTGTGGGATTGCTGTTAGGACAGAAGCTCGAGTGATTCACAGCCCTGGCAGTAGACACTGAGAACAGAGAATCAATTGAAGGGTCACCTGCTCATTAGTATCTTGCCTCTTTTATTAAAACATTAATTTACAACATTGTATATGCGCACATATTTTTTATGCTATCTCACTGTGATTGTGATAGAAGTGCTGTGGTAAAGTAGGACAAATTTAGCAGATTCGGCTGCATTGCACAGTAGGGGAGCAAGCAAAGTCTGGACTCTATTTCTGTAACCACAGGCTCTGAGGCCACGTCCACACGGAACCTGGATTGCCTAAATCCGGAAACCTTTTTTGATCTGGTACTTTTTTGAGCCATGGTGATTGGCTGAAAACTGATCACCACTCTCTAATGCCAGGCCGTTTTTCATACGCCAGTTGACAACGATGGAGAAAGATCTTGCACAAAGGGATCATAGAGCAATGGTCCAACCCAACTGATCCTAGTGCTGCTGATATATCAAAGTTGAACTGTACTCCTCTGAAATGCAGATGCCACCTTATCAGAACTTGAATCGGACTTCTGGGCCATATAACCCTCATCCATATAAACACATCCATGCCTTGGTGATACCTGGCAGGCAGACTGCTACAGTCACATTCATTGTTCAGCAAACTCACCAAACAGAGAGGTAACCAACAATACCACACTATGATGGCAGGAACTCCAAATCAGGTGCCTGGAGGGGTCTAAGAGGTATTTACATCTTCACACCTAAGCTCTTCAGACAGCTGATTATAAGCACTTAGCTATGAGGTGTATAAAGTAAGACTTGGAAGGATGGGTGTGAGAGAATGTGCCTTCATAAAAATACGTATTTGAATAAATAAATATAGGTGAATATATTATTTCAAATTAATGAAATGAAAGGTCCTTATCAACTAATCCTAAGTAATTTACTGATATGGAAAAATCCATCTTGTGTCCTATTTTCCTGTTTTCATTTTATGTAACCATATAAGACCTAAATACAGTATCAGTAATGCACAAGACACATGACCAAGGAAAGATGCACACAAAAGTTCCTGTTGGTTTGAACATCCCGCACACTAAAGGCAGGAATGTGCAAGCCTAAGCTCCACTCCTTATCTTTTATCTCCCCCCCCCTTGCCCTCCTTTCTAACACACACAAACATCCTTACACATGGACAAATACACAAACATGCAGGTATAAGCACACTGCGGCATGCAAATGACATAACAAAAGACGATCTTTGATGATAATACTATTGCATAGTTGTAAATATATAATAGAAGTTAACGCAGTTTTCAAGGGGCCTCCAGTGAGGATTTGGACTAAGGGGGAGGTTATCAGCTGGTGCTAAGCGGAAGTTCAGTTTATAGTGAGGCGAGTTGTGACCCGACCATGGCGTCCTTGCAGGACTATAAAGTAGGAGCAGCTAGAAAACATGTTATTTGGCGAACATGTATGTTCCTCTTCTGCGTCCTTGTAATTCTGAAGGGGCCACAGACAGTACTCGCAAAGAAGGACAATCTGAGAGAAATAACAGACGGAAACTGGGAAGACATACTGACCGGAGAATGGATGATAGAATTGTAAGTGTAGTCACCATGCTTCTCCTGTTAATGTTAACATTACTAGTTAGCTGAGGCGCTAGCTAACCTAGCTAGCATAAGTAGTTTATTGCTGTGACAGCATGTAAACACTGTGGTGGGGTAGTTTTTAAAACCAGAAAACTGCATGGCTTTATTCTTGTGCAGTTGTGACATGTTGTAAACGTAACTGGGGACAATCTGGAAAGTGATACAGTATATCATGAAATGAACTAACGATAGCTAGCTTGTTAGCTAAGGTAGTAGCCCTTATTCCATCTGCCTAACATTAGCTTGGTAGCGAGAGTAAACCCACCTAGCTGTCAAGCTCGCTTTTTGCTTGTAACTAGACTAGATATGACATACATATGAATAAATCATGGAAGTGGACTATGTAAAGTGAATGTTTGTGAGATTAAGGAGCATTCCAAACTTGTTAAAAGAGACTAACATTAATGTTGCTACCCTTATGTGTTGTCATCAAGTGGGCTAAGCTGCGCCATAACATACAGCATTGCGAGGAAAAGCGTATGAATGAAGCTAGCCAGCTGCAAACCCCCTGTGACACATGACAACTGCCACTTGAGCCCAAATTCTCAATTTATAAATCAGCGTCTCTAACTATGATATACAATACCGAAGTAATATCATAAGTTTTGCTCATCTGTTAGCGGGAGTGTGGATGCTGACTACATTCATTTTTGTTGAGAAACGATAAAATGCTACAGTGAGGTGAAGAAATCTTGTCCAGTTCGTCCAGAGCTGTGTGGACAGACATCTGATTGTAATGCCACATTCCTGTAGCGAACTTAAACGTTGATTCCCCATCCTCCCCCTCAATACAATATATTAAAACGTATTTAAGGACTGTGTTTTAACCCTGACATCTCAATTTCACCATGCATAATCCAGAAGGTTATTGGATGTTTGTGTCAAATTACTTTCAAGTCATTTTAACATATGAATCTTCACATAGGACCCCCACACTTTTATTTGTAACTCACAACTTCCTGTCTAGAACCTCAGTGACCTAATTTGTCTTGGTCAGTGGATGGGCAATACAACTTGGGTGTTGGGCAGTGTGTACTGTTGTGTCACACTGACTGATATAATTAATACAATGCTTTTCCAGCTTTGCCCCGTGGTGCCCTGCATGTCGGCAACTGCAGCCAGTGTGGGGAGAGTTTTCCGAGTGGGGGGAGGATCTGGGCGTCAACATCGCCAAAGTGGACGTCACTGAGCAGCCAGGTATGTAGCTCTTCTTAGTAACAATGCACTTTAATCTGCATAATCTGCCCTTGCAGACTAGGGATCTTTTGGAATATAAATAGAACCTGACATGACTGTCATTGGGCCAATACTGTTTACATCAAAGTCTTCCAAGTTTACTGTTCATATCTAGAGTTACCTGACTCTACCTCTCTTGTCTCTGCAGGACTGAGTGGCCGATTCATCATCACCTCCCTTCCTACCATCTACCAGTGAGTGTTGTGTGCATGCAGACACAAGAATTAGTATGAGAGAGTTTGTGTTCAATTTGTGGAGTTTAGTTCATTGAAGATCCATGAGAGTTTGTGACAATATCTTAAGTGAAGATTTACAGGTCAGGAACACTTTGCTGATGTTAATCTCAGACATGCTTCCTGAGTACTGTAAGCATCTCTCTCTCTGTCTCTCTCTCTCACTTTCCTTTTCTGTATGAGAGGCAGAACTGAAACTCCATGTATGGCCATGTGCCTGTGTGAAGCTTTTTTCTGTGAACCAGAAAGTTTCTTGGAAGGTTATCTCACTGGTTGTGGTTAATCTGTCAGTGTGTGGTGTTGTGTTTCAGTTGTAAAGATGGCGTATTTCGGAGGTACCAGGGACCACGTACCAAAGACGACTTCATGAGCTTCATTGATGAGAAGAAATGGCAGACAATCGAACCAGTGTCCTCTTGGTTTGGTCCATCCTCCTTTATGTGAGTGTGTGTGCGTGCATGTGTCTGGAAATGTTTGTGTATGTAGTACAGTAGTAGTACGTAGCAGCAGTATGTAGTACTATGTGCTGGGGAGTAGGCGGTTGGTTGCCTGGAGGTGTTATTGAGGTTGTCTGAGAGTCGCTTTGGATAAAAGCATCAGCTAAATACCTGACCTTTATATTGTCCTTATCATTACAATGGTGAGTTATTTTAGCATAGCTGATAGCTGGTGCATTAATATGATCATGATGATTTACTTTTAAAGGCACCCAGTGCAACTTTCGAGGCTTAAAAATAAACATTCAATTTCTAGTCCTTTTTACACGTAGTAAGTTTCAATAACTCCATACCATTACATATCGACATTCAAGGAGCAAAGATGAGACGTGGTTGTGTGGTGAGAACTGATAGAAAATCGTAAACAACAACAATCGCCATTTTCCCCCCAAATCTTTATTTATTGGTGCCACCAATAAATAAAGCAGGATTCCAGTCAATGGAGAAATGGCCTCTCCCCACCGGCGATTGTTGTTGTTTACGATTTTCTATCAGTTCTCACCACACAACGACGTCTCAATTTTGCTCCTTGAATGTCAATATGTAATGGTATGGAGTAATTGAAACTTACTTCGTGTAAAAAAAGACTAGAAATTGAATGTTTATTTTTCGAGTCTCAAGCCTATAAAGTTGCACTGGGTGCCTTTTAACCTAGTTTTCATTCTGTTCATTGGACATCAACTTCTTGGGCCATAAATATGACTTTTTAGGTCTAATACAAAGAAAATGTAGAACCGATGTGTTTTCCCAGTTAAAATCCTATCTGTAAGATTGTTACATTTACAGCACAGTACTTGTACAAACATGCAAACTAGCTGGCGTCTTAAGGTGATTTTATCTTGAGCTCTGAAAACCCATGTCATTCTTTTTTTTACCTGTTATAATTCAGTCCATGTTATGAATGATTTTGTAACCATAAGGATTTTCCATTACATGAAGAACCCATATTTGACTTTGTGACAAGGCAGCAGGCATTTTCTGCCCTGGCTACATTGTTTCACTACCCTAGTTTCACATCTGCATTAGTTAACCCTGTATGTTCTCTGTGTTTCTCTGTGGCAGGATGAACACCATGTCTGCGCTCTTCAAGCTCTCCATGTTCATACGGGTGGGTTCTCCCTAGGCACCTGATTCAGTCTCACAAAATGAGGCGCTCCTGAAGCCTAATGTATCATTTCTGCCACACTCCACTCCTTTACGGAAGGGATGGCTCGTCACTTTAATGCAGATATGGCAGACGGATTCATACGAACTTTCACATTCAGAGAGCAACAGTTAGCATGTCGGTATGGTGAAAACACCAGAGCTATTTCAGTTGCCCACGTTTCCTGGTCATATGTATTGTCTCAATGAGTCCAACTGAAGCACCCAGGAAGAACACTAGAAAGTTGAACAGTGGGCTACACATTCATTTCTTTCCTGCCTGGAAAGTCATGGGGAAGTGAAAGACACTTCCTTTAAAGACATGAAATGCCCCATTTGTTTGCTTCATTTGGATATATTTACTCAGAAATACACTTGTTTTTGATTAATGCAGTAATTGTGTTGTGGTGTGTGCAGGTTTCCTCATTTTCTGTCTGTGCCTCTCCTCTCCAGCATTGCCATAACTATCTGACGGAGCAGCTGGGCATTCCTGTGTGGGGCTCCTATGTGATCTTTGCCCTGGCCACTCTTTTCTCTGGCCTTGTCCTTGGGCTGGTGAGTTCTCTTTTAAAAGTGCCAACACAGAGACACACACACACACACACACACATGCACACGCACACATATATGCACACAGAGATTTCACATTTCACACACATGCACACGCACACATACAGCCGCGGAAAAAATTAAGAGACCACTTAAAAATTATCAGTTTCTCTGGTTTTACTATTTATTGGTATGTGTTAAAGTAAAATGTACATTTTTGCTTTATTCTATAACCTACTGGCAACATTCCTACCAAATTTTAAATAAAAATATTGTCATTTAGATCATTTATTTGCAGAAAAATGACAATTGGTCAAAATAGCAAAAAAGATGCAGTGTCTTCAGATCTCGAATGATGCAAAGAAAACAAGCTCATATTCATTTTTAAACTACACAATACTAATGCTTACACTTAGGAAGAGTTCAGAAATCAATATTTGGTGGAATAACCTTGATTTAAAATCACAACTTTCATGTGTCTTGGCATGCTCTCCACCAGTCTTTCACATTGCCGTTGGGTGACTTTATGCTACTCCTGGCGCAAGAATTCAAGCAGCTCGGCTTCTTTTCATGGCTTTTGACCATCCATCTTTCTCTTGATCACATTTCAGAGGTTTTTTATGGGATTCAGGTCTCGAAATTGGGCTGGCCATGACAGGGTCCTGATCTGGTGGTACTCCATCCACACCTTTACTGGCCTGGCTGTGTGGCATGGAGCATTGCCCTGCTGGAAAAAACACTTCTCAGAGTTGGGGAACATTGTCAGAGCAAAAGGAAGCAAGTTTTTCTTCCGGGACAACGTTGTACTTTGCCTGGCTGAGGTTTGTAAAAGACCATAAGGGTTGAAAAAGCGGACTGGAGGTTCTTCTAAGTTCGTCTTCTCTGATGAGTCCGATTTCACAGTAGGTGCAAGACTCTCTGGCTTGTAGGCCTCTCCAGGTCTCCGTCTAACCATCAGACGACCATGTGTTGGGCAAAGCTGAAAATTGGACTCATCAGAGAAGACGAACTAGAAGACCCTCCAGTCCGCTTTTTTCAATCCTTATGGTCTTTTACAAACCTCTGCCAGGCAAAGTACAACGTTGTCCCGGAAGAAAAACTTGCTTCCTTTAGCTCTGACAATGTTCCCCAACTCTGAGAAATGTTTTTTCCAGCAGGGCAATGCTCCATGCCACACAGCCAGGCCAGTAAAGGTGTGGATGGAGTACCACCAGATCAGGACCCTGTCATGGCCAGCCCAATTTCGAGACCTGAATCCCATAAAAAAACCTCTGAAATGTGATCAAGAGGAAGATGGATGGTCACAAGCCATGAAAAGAAGCCGAGCTGCTTGAATTCTTGCGCCAGGAGTAGCATAAAGTCACCCAACGGCAATGTGTTTGACCAATTGTCATTTTTCTGCAAATAAATTATCTAAATGACAATATTTTTATTTGAAATTTGGTAGGAATGTTGCCAGTAGGTTATAGAATAAAACAAAAATGTACATTTTACTTTAACACATACCAATAAATAGTAAAACCAGAGAAACTGATAATTTTGAAGTGGTCTCTTAATTTTTTCCGCGGCTGTATATGCACACAGAGATTTCACATTTCATGCATGCACATTTACAAAGAATGATTTACATATGCATGTTCACACACACACACACTCTCACACACACACACACACACACACACACACACACACACACACACACACACACACACACACACACACACTCACACTCACACTCACACTCATACTCACACACACTCACAGATGGGTAAACCTGGACCATGTTAGAGAGTATGTCTGTGTGTGACAGAGAGGAATGTTGGTCACAAGATTTTTATTTCCAGTTAAGAAGAGACACAGCCACACATGATCATTGCTGTGTAGTGCCAAGAAATGAAACATGTCCTCCTCCATGCAAAGGACATCAGTCAGTTTTAAACCCAGTGTATTTTATAATCTCTTCCAATTAGTCCTATAGCCTGTGTAAAGGTGCCTGTGCTCTCCTCTCCTTCGTTGGATTTGCAGCATTCTGCTCCATGTGTCCAGCAGTTAAAGTTTGAAGTTGCGAGGAGCTTTCCTCCTCTCTCAGGTTTCTGTCCCCCTCCGCCGTGTTTTCACCAGCCATGCCTCTGTCTTTCAGATACTGGTGTTCATCGCAGACTTTGCCTTCCCGTCAAGAAGATTACAAAGTAGCTACTACCAAAGTAAGTGGTGTGAGGGGATTGATTTTTAGTTGTAGCAGTTAAACTGACAGTAGTTACAGACTGGTGATTTTGCCAGTTGTTTCACATGCTTACAATGTACTGTTTTACACTGCCACAGGTACACTTAGTTGTTGCAAAAAAAGATTACAGTGTAAAAGGTAATTTGCAGTTTAACTACTATACCTCTGTAGATAAACTCTGGCAGTTTGGCTCCGTTAGTCAGTAATTGGCCATACTCTTATACATCATATATATATATATATATATATATATATATATACACATACACACACAAAATGCCCCTCACATATATTGTATATGTATGTGTGTATGTATGTACACACTATATAACACACACACACACACTAGATGCCTTCAGATGTTCAGCAATGTTGTCATGTTGTGCAAAGGGCATAATCAAATGATGTGTATCAAAATCCCCACCCATTTGTTGCTTATTGAAACTTTATCTCAAGCTTGCATTTCTTACATGTTCCTCTGAGAGGCTGTTTATACGAAGTCTAGTTGGTCTGCGTCCGTAAAGTTCATAATACAGATAGCCCTATCATTTAGACGAACACTCTCTATCCGCACACGGTGTCCGCAATGATCCAAATCGGGGGTAGAAAGTGAGTAGATTTGAATCGATACGGGGGCTGGTGTTCGTCTGCAAGGATTCACGCAACCTGATGATGTCATTGTCCCACTTGATCCACATGCGATCGCCAACCAATATATACAGCCGCGGAAAAAATTAAGAGACCACTTCAAAATTATCAGTTTCTCTGGTTTTACTATTTATTGGTATGTGTTAAAGTAAAATGTACATTTTAGTTTTATACTATAACCTACTGGCAACATTCCTACCAAATTTCAAATAAAAATATTGTCATTTAGATCATTTATTTGCAGAAAAATGACAATTGGTCAAAATAGCAAAAAATATGCAGTGTCTTCAGATCTCGAATAATGCAAAGAAAACAAGCTCATATTCATTTTAAAACTACACAATACTAATGCTTACACTTAGGAAGAGTTCAGAAATCAATATTTGGTGGAATAACCTTGATTTAAAATCACAACTTTCATGTGTCTTGGCATGCTCTCCACCAGTCTTTCACATTGCCGTTGGGTGACTTTATGCTACTCCTGGTGCAAGAATTCAAGCAGTTCGGCTTCTTTTCATGGCTTGTGACCATCCATCTTCCTCTTGATCACATTTCAGAGGTTTTTTATGGGATTCAGGTCTCGAAATTGGGCTGGCCATGACAGGGTCCTGATCTGGTGGTACTCCATCCACACCTTTACTGGCCTGGCTGTGTGGCATGGAGCATTGCCCTGCTGGAAAAAACACTTCTCAGAGTTGGGGAACATTGTCAGAGCAAAAGGAAGCAAGTTTTTCTTCCGGGACAACGTTGTACTTTGCCTGGCTGAGGTTTGTAAAAGACCATAAGGATTGAAAAAGCGGACTGGAGGTTCTTCTAAGTTCGTCTTCTCTGATGAGTCCGATTTCACAGTAGGTGCAAGACTCTCTGGCTTGTAGGCCTCTCCAGGTCTCCGTCTAACCATCAGACGACCATGTGTTGGGCAAAGCTGAAAATTGGACTCATCAGAGAAGACGAACTAGAAGACCCTCCAGTCCGCTTTTTTCAATCCTTATGGTCTTTTACAAACCTCAGCCAGGCAAAGTACAACGTTGTCCCGGAAGAAAAACTTGCTTCCTTTAGCTCTGACAATGTTCCCCAACACTGAGAAATGTTTTTTCCAGCAGGGCAATGCTCCATGCCACACAGCCAGGCCAGTAAAGGTGTGGATGGAGTACCACCAGATCAGGACCCTGTCATGGCCAGCCCAATTTCGAGACCTGAATCCCATAAAAAACCTCTGAAATGTGATCAAGAGGAAGATGGATGGTCACAAGCCATGAAAAGAAGCCGAGCTGCTTGAATTCTTGCACCAGGAGTAGCATAAAGTCACCCAACGGCAATGTGAAAGACTGGTGGAGAGCATGCCAAGACACATGAAAGTTGTGATTTTAAATCAAGGTTATTCCACCAAATATTGATTTCTGAACTCTTCCTAAGTGTAAGCATTAGTATTGTGTAGCTTAAAAATGAATATGAGCTTGTTTTCTTTGCATTATTTGAGATCTGAAGACACTGCATCTTTTTTGCTATTTTGACCATATGTCATTTTTCTGCAAATAAATGATCTAAATGACAATATTTTTATTTGAAATTTGGTAGGAATGTTGCCAGTAGGTTATAGAATAAAACAAAAATGTACATTTTACTTTAACACATACCAATAAATAGTAAAACCAGAGAAACTGATAATTTTGAAGTGGTCTCTTAATTTTTTCCGCGGCTGTATAACACTTGTTTTCGCTTTACATCTCACTAATGGTGTGTCTCGAACTCACTCTCATTAATCCAGCCTACTGATTTTAGTTTAGCCTCTTATCTTGATCTAATTCTTTTTATTCAGACGTTACATAATTTTCATGACCACAAATATAAATTGGCCAGCGATTTGCTTTTTTGTTAATAAATTGAAGTTAAAATGGTCGGAGCAAAGCCTCATGGGAAATGGGATGACAGACATGTCATGTTGTACTGTTCCAAACTCTTTATTATCAATAGAAAATAAAATTCATTTTCGTATAACCTTTAGTCTGACCACTGATTTTATTAACCACCATAATGTAATGTTGTTAATTGGAGCTTGAATGTCTTGTGTAATGTGTTTATCCGTGTGCTGTGCTCCTTTACCGTGTGCTGTCTAGTCTTTTCTTCTACGTTTTTTCAGTTGTCTGTAGCAGCGCTAAAGCGCTACCAACAGGTGTGGGGTATGTACTACAGCTACTACTACTGTCGGTCCTTACGCAGATCTCTCGTTACCAGGCTGAAAAATGAACCCGATTCGGTGAATCTAGACTTCATATAAAGGGCACCTGAATGTAAGAAGAAGAATGTCAGTAACCTGCAAGCGTTAATACTTTCAGCAAACAAAAGGTACAGATGCAGTCTGCAGTCCTGGTCAAAGATGTTTGAACTCCACTCATCCAAGGACAACTCTCTAGTCAGCGCTCCTGAAGCAATGTTGTTGATTAGCTAGAGTTGTGTATTGGTCGGTCTGGGCCACTCTGTTTTTTCCATTTACAGAGCCAGAGCACTTGCTCTATAACGGCACCTTTAACACGCATGCCTTTAAGTTTGTCTAACCCGTAGCTGCTGTGCCCTCAGGGAAGCAGCTGTCTGAGGAGGCGCGACTGCGGCACCAGATAGAGGACGAGCAGATGGCCGACGTAGAAGAAGACGATGAAGAGGATGAGGACGAGGAGGACGAGAGTGGCTCACGGGAGGACCTGTGGCGCAAGGGCCGCGGCTCCCCTGAGGGTCGCCCTGACACCTTCGGCGACGAGGCGCTGAGGAGGAGGGTGCTGGCTGCTCGACAGGAGGAGGAAGAGGACACCTAAATGAGGCGCTTAAGCGGCCGAGCTGTACACCTGTGCCTCACCATGGCAACTCCAATCAGCAGCTCTCTTTTGGGAGGGAGGGGTGGGAGAGGGACAGGGAGGGGGAGGGGGGGCGGGCTGAAGAGGCGGAGTCTAAAGTCCTGAAAATAAAAACGAACACCACCAACACCACTGATACTAATGCCGAGGAGAAGCGCCAAAGCCGCAAAACAACAGCAGCAGTGTTTACAGACGCAGAGCTGGTACTAGACCCTGGCAAACCCTATGCTGGCGATGCCTTGCTTACTGCAGACCTCTGTCTCTCTGCCAGCCCATGCCAGGAGCCGTGCTGGACTCTACCGACCTTTCACTCAAACACATCCTCTCACCACCAAAGTCAACACTTCAAGCATCGTTTATTATTTTTCTTTTCTTTAAAAAAAAAAAAATCCGAATAGGTAAAGCAGGGGAAGAAGTGTGTTGGCTGAGGTTGAGGTTTTATTCTACTGTTGTTAAGATACTGTTTATTTCATGTTTGTGTCTCCTACCCAAGTGTTATGATTTATGGACCGCCAGATATCCTATGCATCACTCCACTCTTCTCTTGTGTCTGTAGAACCTTGCCATTCCAGATACTTTCAACACATTGAACAACCTCCAAAACAATATACACAAGCTTTGCATGCACACGTACAACCACACATATACTGTGTTTTGCCCATCATTTGTGTGTGTGTGTGTGTGTGTGTGTGTCAGCTTGCATTACAGTACACAGCAAGTACATTTTAAACTTGCATTGGATGAAACAAAGGGTTAATGATTTATTGCACTGTGCCCTGCACCCAACAGAGGGATTCCAGCAAGTGCCATCACTCCACAGCGATTGGCTACCACTGGTCAAAAAGGGTGGGGCTCCATAACCTTTAAACTTTTTAACCCTGTAACTCCTGACTGGAGCACAATGTGAGACATCTGCTTGTTTTGAGGGCAGGTGAAGAATGCAGAGAGATCTATGCTACTCTCTCTAAACTTAAACTGGGGCCTGTAGTGTCCACTAGTGGACCTTAACCAGACTTTTGCTGCCTAATGTTTTGTATTTATTCATGCTACTTGCATATTGTTTCTTATCCCAGTTTCCGGACTTGAAAACACACACGCACAAACTCTTAGAAGCACCTCATGCCACAATACTTTAATGTTATTCTGGCTCAGGTGTCCTAGATTAAAATGCTTATACTAAGGCAGATGAAGGTAGATGGAAATGGTTATTATTTGACCAGCATCAAAAAGCAGGAATGTGTGTGTGTGTGTGTATGTCTGCGTGTGTGTGCATTTGTTTAGAAATCATCCAGACACAGTATTCGTTTGACATGGAACTAGCAAAAAAAAAAACCCCTGATGTTTGAGCTTTTTCTGAATGTATTGCTTGTAGACCATAAAGAGTTTTTTTGGCGCTTTATATTGTATATGGAGTAAATTATGTTTCTCTGTCTGTTTTTCTCTATGGACACCGTCATTAATTCATCTTTGGGGTCATGCTACTACAGAAGAATGAAGGGGCAAACCAGCAGAATACTTGTGTTTTTCAATAGGCAGGTGCATATATACACACCAGTGGTGAAGAAGTGTTAGCACCCATTCATTAGTGCTCTCTCACAAAACAGGCCACCCACCATTGAAGTCAGACACACATACACACGCACACCCTCCCACTTTCAGGTTTCGAAATGCATAGCTGGCAGCAGGAGTGAGAATGCAGCACCCCACCCCTGCTCTAAATAAGTGGCATTGTTTGCTTTTCTGGTCCAGCTAAGGGTGGGGGGGGGGGAGCGCATTATTGGTCCAGCTAAGAGGAGGGTGTGGCGGAGAGAAGTTCATCTCAGGGTGAAGAGCAGAGGAAGGAAGAGCCATTTAGAAAGGCTTTGTAGATATGGGGGAAAGGGTCCAGGAAGTACAGAAAATGATGAATGTGAAAGGATTTAATCAGTGACATTTGTGTGAGTGTGTGAATAAAGAAGAAAGGGTATCCTACATACATAAATCATCTCAGCCCACACTGTTCATTCATGCTGATTAACCAAAACATTGTTCACTACCTTGAACTATGTGTAGTCTGCCTTAGTCTTACTCACACACATAGTGTCCTCCCTTGACAGGGGCTCTGCTCCTCTCACTGAAGTCAGACCTACACACACCACAAGATCCACCTCCTCTGAACCATTTTTCAGAAGTCCTCCCAGAAGCAGGGATCCTCAACAGACCACATTTCTGCTTTATTTTAGGCCCAGAGTCGATTAGGTGAGGACTGGGATCAGACATCGGGTCTCTGATGTGACCTACTTTGTTGTGGTCAATGAATTTAAGCCTATATGCAAAAGAAAGGCCTGATTAGGTGTCCATCAAGTGCTCTTACATTATTTGAACTTACTAATGATTTGTATGCTTGAGATAAAATGGGCTGTGGACCTACAATAATGTTTGAACAAACGCCTTTGATTTTCTAACCACGCGGTAACTGGTGCCCTCACCCCAACAACTCACAAGTCTCTTGTCTCCTTCTACCCTCCTCACTTGAAATGCACCTGTGCGAATGTATTATATGAAGTGGCCTTGACTGATAGTCCCAAATGTGAAACGACATTTTTTTGAAGGGATGTTACTGTTTTTTTAATTGAATAATTATATTATCTCCTGAAATGATATCTCTTCTTGGAGACAGTTTTAATGTGGAGGATAGTTTAGTTTGTTGCACTGAACGGTTGACATTTGTTTGTCTATTTGTTTTTTCCTCAAGCACTAGGCTGTCCTCTCCAAGGGCACCTAGTATAGTATGTTTGTTTCACTCCGTAACACGCACCCCGGTTTCTTGGTTTATAATAGCCCATGACTCTCTGTTGCCATGTGCAGTCTCTACCAGACCAGCAGGTGGCAGTCTGTACTAGTTGGTTACACGACTAACCGCACCATAAGTCCTCAAATAAACACGGTGATAAAACACGTTTGTACTTGTCTCTGTTTAAAATCTCGGGAGTAACTTATTTGTCGGAATAGAAATCAGCATAAAACAAAAACAAACATGGCATTTATGGTGGTGGACACTATGCGACAAGTTTAGCTGAAAGTTGTTTTGAAAGTCAAGAAACAACTGTTTGTTTTTTTTTCCTCCTTGGGATTTTAAATGTTTTGTTGTGTAGCCTTGGGCTAACCATTATTTCATAAATCATTGGGTTGCAATGCTTTCGAACCATAGCCTACATTGATATGGATCTCAGTTATAGACTGCGGGCTCAGAGAACAAGAGAACCAAAATGGTCTTCACGGTATGTATCTAAATTCTATCAGTTGGTCCCAAATTCTTCCAATACCCAAGGCAGTCATCATCTACATTGATTTTGCCTCAAATATTTGAGCTACTCGATTGACTGGTGAGTGTTGCACAATAGCTAAGGCCGCATATATTAGTAAATTGCTTTGGTGGTTGAAGCCAAAGCACTACTCCCTGCTCATGCATTCTCAAGCAAAGCCATACCACTTAGCCAGAGGCCTGTTGTGTGTGCTGTGTTGTGTTGTACTTCTGTGGTAGCATTCCCAGTGTTGTTATCTCACCCATAGAAGTTACAGAACACAGACCTTAGTCTACTAGTCTACTATACAGTAGTAGACAGTATACTTGTTCAGTGTGGTGCTTAAAATATGCACGTAGAAGATAAGACTATCAAAAGGATGACCTATCTGTTGGGCATTGCACGAACACTAAACACATTCTATCCCTGAACTCCTCTTTACAAACAAGCCTCTTTTCTAGGCCAGAGGTTTGTGTGTGTGTGTGTGTGTGTGTCTCTGTGTATGTGTGTGTGAGTGTGTGTGTGTGTGTGTGTGTGTGTGTGTGTGTGTGTGTGTGTGTGTGTGTGTGTGTGTGTGTGTGTGTGTGTGTTGTGTGTGTTAGACATAACACCATCCTGCACCAGTGAATCATCCTGATTTGTGTTGTGTTTATATGTGAATGTGTCTATCTTACCTGACCTGTCTCTATTCATAAATCATCAAGAGGATGGCTGCCACTGGAAGTCCTTTAGTGTCAGTACACAAGGTCCTGATGAAGATGTTTGATGGGGAAGGACACTGTGTGTGTGTGTGTGTGTGTGTGTGTGTGTGTGTGTGTGTGTGTGTGTGTGTGTGTGTGTGTGTGTGTGTGTGTGTGTGTGTGTGTGTGTGTGTTTGTTTGTGT
Organism: Sprattus sprattus; assembly: GCF_963457725.1. Taxonomy (NCBI): domain Eukaryota; kingdom Metazoa; phylum Chordata; class Actinopteri; order Clupeiformes; family Clupeidae; genus Sprattus; species Sprattus sprattus. Next base: position 16,404,253 of record NC_137911.1, read on the forward strand.
GTTTGTGTGTGTGTGTGTGTGTGTGTGTGTGTGTGTGTGTGTGTTTGTGACTGTGTGTTTGTGTGAGTGTGTGTTCTCAAATGTTTGCGTGTGTGAATTGGTAGTGTCCATTACTGAACAAAAGCCCTTAAGCAAGTTGACAAGTTATCCTTGTTGACACGTAGCCTGGCTCAGACCTGGGATTGTCTTCCCTCGTTTCTCTATGTTAGCTGAATCCACATCACTTCTCACTGCCCTCTGTTAGCTGAGTCCACATCACTTCTCACTGCTCTCAAGGTAACTTCAACCTCTCCGACACAAAGAGCACAAAAAGCTTTCCAGTGGACCACCTTCAGAAAGTGTAAATCAGGTTTACAGCAAAAGCCAGGCCTTTTTCTCTCCTCACGGATGAATTCATTCATAAGAGCATTCTTCTCCCGACTTGGATTATTGCTTTAATAAATCTGTGGGTTTTGCAAGCTGCTAGAGAGCTTTAAAATGGAGTTTTTACTTTCCCATGTTCCAGAGCCTTCTGGAACCCATCTCTTAGCCACAGTGTGCCCACAAGGCTTGTTCTCACTGTGCACAGGGATGCTTCCAAGAAAGAGTTTAAAAATACTGCCATACACCTTCAACCTATTACTAGTTTGTCATGTCAAGAATAACACACTACATACAAAACTGAACAAAGTATTGTTGGAAAGTAAATGAGCAGTTGTTCTTTTTTTGTTTGTGGCATGTCAATGTGGCAGTTATATTAAGATATTGTGAATTATCAATAGTTATCATTGGTCTGAATGCTGGTGGTAGGGTGGGGTGGGGTGTGCCATACAGATAATTTTAAGGAAGGGGGAACCTCTCTAGTGGCATACCATTGTAATGGATGGAGGGCTCACAAAATGGTGTGTTCGGCCAGGAACAGCCACAATTAAAGATTGGCACAAACACAATCTTTGGTGGCAAACTACATTGGGGAATCTATGGCCATATTCGTAGTAGCAGTGAATGGTTCATTAGAGCAATTGTAAGATGGTATATGGTGTAGTAGGTTGCTGCATACAGTAGATGTTATGTTATGAAGTTATGTATTATACCTCCCTACAGCTCCATCTGCCACCGTATGGTGACAGAAAACTGTGTTCAGTTTCACTTGTATAGGTGGAGGAACCTGGAAGACTCCAGCTCTTCTTTTTTGTGATCAAATGTTTTTTATTTTTTATAACAATGAATTCATACAGGAAGAGCAAAAAGGCAAAACATACATATTAAATGTAAATAAGTCCATATAAGTGGCCAGAAAATCAAGGAGACAAGAAAATAAAAACAACATAATAAAAATACACATACACCAATATATGGAGGACAGAAAAGAGACAAGAGACAGACATACATGACATACAGACATAGGGACATAGACAAATGGATGGGACTTAACTAAAATATCTTTGGATTAAGGCTTAGGTTTACACCCTTTCTTTCAAAGAAACAGCAATACTGTGCCAAGTAGCTAAAGTTTTCTCTGAAGCACCATTAATTCGAGCTGTTGACAGCTCCAGGTATATAACGTCCAAAAAGGAAAGGGACCAGGCTTTGATTGACATAGAGTGAGGCGGTTTCCAACGTGTTGCAATCATTTTCTTGGCAGCAGTCAGTCCAGCAAAAATTACACGCTTTTGGGTTTTAGACAGTTTTAAGCTAGACAAGTCATTCAAAATCAACATCTTCACAGTAGGAGGCACAGTAACATTAGTCAAGGTAGATAATTTGGATGCAACTTGGTTCCAAAATAACCTGGCCGGAGGGCAGTCCCATATCATATGAAGATATGTGCCCTGCACCTTCAGTGGACATAAGGTACACAGGGGGTCATTGACAAACTTCATGTGGTGCAATCTGACAGGGGTGAGATACGTCCTATGTATAAAGTTGTAATGAATTTGCTGGTGATCTGGATTGCGTGACACTTGAGAGATGTCAGACCACACATCGTGCCAATCAAATTCTTCATCTAATTCTGGGCAGTCTCTTTCCCAGACCCGTTCCACAGGAAGTGTAAAGCGGTCAGGTATCACCAAAAACTGATAGAGTTTGGAGACCATACCTTTGGTTTTAGTCTGTAATGTAAAAAGTTGCCGAACAGGGTGAGTGGGTAAACGGTCCTGCCAAGGGACACCGTACGCTTTGAGCGCTGATCTTAACTGTAGGTAAAAGAAAAAAGAAGAACCTGGCAGATTGAATGCATTTTTTATATCAGAGAAAGAGAGTAGTCCATAATTATTAAAAATATCTTTTAGATAGCGAACACCCCCTTGTTCCCACTGTGGAGAAGACATAGGTCTCCCACCAATAAGAAGTGCTTTATTTTTGAATATCGGAGAAAGGGTATGCCAAATGTTTGAAATATGACAGTGTTTCTCAACCATTCTCCAGGTTCCAATTAGATGAGAAATTACGGGGCCAAAGCGCAGTTGGCATTGTTTATTAGAAATATTGACAAAAAGCACATCATGGAGATTCCATGGCTCTATCATGCTGCTCTCTAAAGAGCGCCAGGAAACTGAGATGGATGGGTTAAACCAGGTGAGCAGAGGCCTTAGGACGAATGACCAGAAATACAATTTGAAATCGGGAACAGAGAGACCACCGTCCTCCCTCCTCCTCTGCAGAATGGACATCTTCAAGCGTGGCCGCTTTCTTTTCCATATAAATTTAGAGACGGCAGATTGAAGCTTACTCCAATAATCAGATGGAGGGGGAAGAGGGACCATGGAACTGACAAAATTTATCCTAGGCAAAACATTCATTTTTATGATAGAAATACGGGCTTGAATAGACATGGGAAGACTAATCCATCTGTCCATATCCTTCAGAACATTAGTAAATGCCAATGAATAATTGTGCTTGACAATCTGGTTTAAGGATGGAAAGACCTCAATTCCTAAATATTTTAACTGCCCTACTAGTGGTATATTAACAGGGGTGACTGATTTCCTGGCACTATCGTTTAAGTGCATAAGCGCAGACTTTGACCAGTTAATTTTGAACCCTGATAACTTCCCAAACTCCTCACAGATGGATAAAAGGTGGGGTAGAGACTGGGTGGGATGTTCAAGAAACACCATCACATCATCTGCAAATAATGAAAGCTTGTGCTGTGTATCACGAATACATATAGGTGAGACCATGTTGGACAGACGAACAGCCTGGGCCAGAGGCTCAAGAGAGAGGACAAACAGTGCAGGGCTCAATGGACATCCCTGGCGGGAGGACCTACTGACTGGAAACAAAGAGGAGAAAGTTTGACCTGTTAACACTTGAGCTGAGGGGTTTGAGTATAGAACTTTCACCATTCCAATGAAAGTGGAGCCAAAGCCCATTGCCTCGAGGACAGACCATAAAAATGACCATTCTAATCTGTCAAAAGCTTTCATTGCGTCAAGTGATAGAAGTGACATTGGTGTCTCACAGCCTGGTGCAGCATCAATGATATGCAAGAGACGCCTGATATTATCTGATGCCATCCTTGATTTTATAAAGCCTGTTTGATCAGAACTGACTAATTCCGGCATGTGGGGCTCAAGACGAAGAGCGAGGAGCTTTGCAAAAATCTTTACGTCAGAGTTTAAAAGACTAAGAGGACGGTAGCTAGAACATTCAGTGGGGTTCTTGTCTTTTTTCATAAGTAAAGAAATCAAGGCAGTGTTAACATCCCTTGAGAATCCACCCTTTTCAATAGAAAAATTGATCATATGAAGAAAGAAAGGACTCAATTGTTCCCAAAAAACCACATAAAACTCCGGCGGGACCCCGTCCAAGCCTGGAGAACGGTTTCTGTTCATGCTTTGCACCGCCCCTCTCAACTCCTCTACGGAGATTGATTTATCAAGGCTAGTTGAGTCCCATTCAGAAAGCTGGGGCAGGTCTAGTTGGTTCAACCATGCATCAGATACATTTTTGCCTTGAGTGACTTCAGATTGATACAGGTCAGAATAAAAGGTTTGAAATGTTTTGTTTATTTCAATAGGCTCAGTAGTGATATCACCGTCCTCAGTTTTAATGGCAGGTATATCTGAGAAAAACTCACTTGTTCTAATTTTCATGGCAAGCAGATGACTAGGTCTAGCGCCATGGAAATAATACCGCTGTCTTGTCCTGTGGATTTGAAATTCAGATTTTTGCTTTAAAATATTATTAATTTCTTTTCGGACCAATGAACGCTCTAAAGCCACTTGATCTGAGAATTTGAACTGCAGAATAGAATCGAGCCTGGTGAATTCAGCTTCCAGGTTCTCTAGCTGTAGAGACCTGGCTTTCCGCATATTAGAGGAGAAAAATACTGTATTACTCCTAATGAAACCCTTTATCGCGTCCCATAAAACTCTGGGGTCATCTACTGAACCAGCATTTAGGTCTGTAAAAAACTTTAATTCTGAAATGAACTGAGCTGTAAAGGATTCATTTTTTAATAAAGATGTATTAAAGCGCCATCTAGCTGCACGCTTGGATAAACTGCCCAGTGTGGTGGAGCAAAAGATGCCTTTGTGGTCAGATAAAGCAATTGGAAGTAACACTGCCTTATCGATACTATGAAAAAGTTGAGGGGATGCAAAAAGAAAGTCAATTCTGGAAAATGATTTGTGTCTTCCTGAGAAAAAGGTATAGTCTTTAGAGGATGGATTAACTGTCCGCCAGATGTCTTTAAGGCCCAAACTATCAGCCCATGATTTAAGAGCGTTAGTGGCGTGGCCCTGCTCCCTTGAGGCTGTTGCGTTAGATCTATCAACAACTGGGTCCCACACGGCATTGAAATCTGCGCCAACAACGAAAGGATAATCAGTCAATTCTAACATTTCAGTTGTGAGGGTATTGTAGAAAGCACTGTCAAAAATATTTGGAGCATACGCGGAGATAAGTGCAATTTTTCTAGCATGAAATTCTACTTTAGTGATTACAATCCTGCCTGCATCGTCTGCCCAAGATGATAGCACCTTAAGGGGGAGATTCCGTTTAGCTACTATGGCCACACCCTTCGTCTTAGAGGTGGCAGCAGAAAATGCTATGGTATGATAAAATCTATTTGCCAGACGCCCGGCATCTGCGCGTAGTAGGTGTGTTTCCTGTAGCAAGGCTATGTCAACTTTCTTATTCTTCAGTACCCTCAAAGTGCTTGCACGTTTATGTGGAGCATTCAATCCGCCACAGTTCCAAACCAAAAACGTTAGTTCACCCATTATCAAAAATGGATAGCTCAGAGTGTTGATACGTTACTGAACACATATCACGATCGCCTTCAATTTCCTTAAAAAACAATAACATTGCATCCAAAGTTAAGTCCCTAGTTACACAAAACATATACGACGTAGACAAACAGTAACACATATTAAAATAAATGAGGGGGGGCGCGAGTGGAGATAACATTAATCTTAGCATAGGTCTGTGATCAAGGTTGGATATGGGGCAGCTAAAGGGCTAAAGGCACCAGCCCAAAATAGCACTACTAGCAAACACAGTAACTAGTTTCGATTCACAACGGATCAGATAACAGTATAAAAGTATTGAGAGCAGAACACAATGACTATAACACATAGTCCTAAATATTAAGCAAACCACAAACAAACATACCATGAACATTCAATAGCTGAACAGCACCGTAAATGTTGAAACAAGCTTACCGCCTTATTTTGATCAAACGGATTAGCCGTCTAGTTTAGCAGGTCCAAGCAAGAAGAAAATGATTCCGATAGAAAGCAGGTAAATACAGAAGAAGAAAAACACAGTGTGGAAGTTCATTGCAGAGTAAACCATTGGGTCACATTTGCAGAGGATCCAAGCTCCACAGGTAGTTATTGCGGGAAAGCGATGTCATCATGCTCCCAACGGTCTCCGACTTTGATCCACTTAATGGCCACTGTAGGGGTTATCCGTCGTGTTGGCGGGGTCTGGCTGTGGTCGCAGCATTGATGGAAGCAGCAGAATTCACGTAGTCTTCAGCCTCCCTTGGTGAGGTGAATGATCTGTACTGTGCACCCTCCTTGATTTTCAGCGTTGCTGGATAAAGTAGGAAAAAGTCCAGACACTTGTTCCGAGCTGTATCCATAGCTTGATGGAATGCTTGACGGCGCTTGACAGTGAAGTTGCTGTAGTCCGGAGAGAAACGGACTTTCCGGCCATCAACCATAAGCGGGTCTTTTTTAGCAGCACGCAAAATGGCCTGTCTTGTAGTATAGCGGAGAACATTGAAAATCAGAGTACGACTGTCACCGCGTTTAGCGTCACCGTAGATTCGATGAGCACTCATTACTTCAACAGGCACGTCTGCAAGAGCAGGGAACCATTTATGGAGGGAGTGTGTGAGGTAGTGGATAGCATTAGATCCCTCCAGTCTCTCTTTCAGCCCAATGACCCGAATGTTGCATCTTCGACTTCTATCCTCCATATCTGCCATCTTCAGCTCTAGTTCCCCAAAAGCTTGGTCATGGCCATCAAGAGCGCTGCAGTTGTTCTCCACCTTACATTTGAGTTTATCCACATCTGATTTCACGTTGCTTATGCTAGCAGTTAGCGATGCTAGTTCAGTATGGATAGCACTTAGCTTCTGGACATTCTCCATTCCCACCTGTTGGATCTGGGCAAGGCGAGGCTCGAAGTAGCTTTTTTGCTTCTCCATTAAAGATTCGACGATGGAATCAATGTCCTGTTTAGAAACTTTGTTCTTCGAAGCCATAGTGGATAAATTAACTTTGGTAAGCACGAATGAGTGCAATTCTGATACTAGTTACTATAATAAAATCAACAATTCGGCAAGGCTGGGCTAGGAGCTAAGGACTTAGGCTGCCATCTTGTCCAGCTGATCACGTGACTCGACTCCAGCTCTTCTTGACTAACACAGGGCGTGTAAAACAACAACTGAAAAAAGGCTCCTCTTTAATAGAAAAAAACAAACAAACAAACACACCAAAAACTTTGGACTCTCCGTTCTCTCATGATCTTCTGGACCTCCCAGAGTCCTCTCTGGCATCCCTGAGCGTGCTCCGTTCCAAGCCAGGCTCAGTGTTTCCACCTCAGTGCAGCTCTGCAGACCACTAAAGCAAACAGACTCTCTCCAGGTTCCCTCGTTTCCCACACCCCTTAGGGCCACACAGGGCACTGCCACGACTGGCAGGCCTCATACATCACCTCACTCTTTTCTCTCTCTTACTTTCTCTCCTGTCTTTCTCCTCCCCCTCTCCTCACATTGTTTTTGTCTGTCAGTGTCTGACTCTCAAATCATCATGTTCATGTTCAATCACGGCCGTCAAGAAGAGGCGACCGGGATGATGACTGGAAACACTTTTTGCTGACGAGGTAGAATATTCTGTCTGCTTTGTCAGAGGCAATACAATTTCACTTTGCACTTCACAGCAAACAACCCCCCACCCCTCTACCTACCCCACCAACCAGTGCTAGGTATAAGGTGCCTGTGCTCACAAGAATGACCAGTTTTAGCTACAGATGCTTCTGAACTATAGAGCAGACATACGTATTGTACAACAATATGGACATTTGTATATGAAAATGTGAAATATCCACCAAGTAACCTGAGGCTTCAAGGAAGTTTTTGCGTGTTTGCGTGTTTGCGTGTTTGCGTGTTTGCGTGTTTGTGTGTTTGTGCGTGTGTTTGTGTCTGACCACATGACCCATTTTGTTTGACTGAGTAACCTTTCAGTGGTGGTGCTCACGGATGTGTGAGATTATTGTGGGGTGTATTTTTGAACAGAGCTTGCTAGCTGAATGGAAGGTCCCGGGACCCAGGCCAGTTGTGGTCTTTCCTAAAACCACAAGAATTTTTTAGAAGAAAACACACACCCATACACAACACCAAATCAATGCTTACATGCATTACAATGCTGCATATGTGTGTGTGTGTGAGAGAGAGGGAGAGAGTGTGTTGTTTTGAGCATACCAATCCATCCCTCACCCACATCTCAGTCCCTTGCTGCTCACATAATTGTTATGTTGAATAAAGGATCATTATACATCCCTGAACAAATCCTAGTCTATGACGGGTGTTGAAACTCAGAGGCCTAGACTGACAATGTCAACACCCCACCATGTTCCTGTCAGAGTCTTTCGGAGACAACAACTTAAGCATGTCTAGAATGAGGTCACTTTGTGCTTTCGTGAAATCAGAAAATCATACATGAAGCTGGTGTGGTATTTCATTTTCCTCGAAGATTTCTCCAATGGGAATTTTCTGTGTGTGTAAGCGCATTCTTGATCTCTGCTGTAAAAGTGTTATTGTGACATGGCTGCAGTCTGAGTGGGAACATCTGTAGATTATCTTATCACTGTTCACTGTTTACTTCTATTGATGTTGTTTGTTTATCCAGTCACAGGAAATGTCAATAGGAAGTCTGATCTACCTACATACATACATTGTGTGTGTGTGTGTGTGTGTGTGTGTGTGTTTGAATGAGCAAATGACTGAATGGTAAACTGTCCTCTTTTTCTGTGGTGTTTTTGTGGAGAAACCCAGGATGTATTTTGGGGAAAAAGATCACGCCCTTCCTTCTCTCCCTCTCCCTCTCCCTACCTCCCCACTCCCCACTCCCCACTCCCCACTCCCCTCCAAATCTCTCTCTTTCTTTCAGTCCCTCACTCTCTCTCTCTGTTTATACAGTACTGAAATAGCAGTCTATCCCGGAGAGAATAAACAGGGGCAATGAGCAGGTTGAATTTTAGGTTTAATAGAGCAGGGTGTCCCCAGAGAAAAAATAAAGTGTACCAGCGCAGCCTGTGTGTGCGTGTGTGTGTGTGTGTGTGTGTGTGTGTGTGTGTGTGTGTGTGTGTGTGTGTGTGTGTCTGTATGTGTATGTGTTGGAGACAGAAAGAAAAAACGATAAAGAGACCTTTACTTATCCTTGGCCTACTACAAGCCACAGCAGCTCAGTGCACCAACAAGCTCTAAATGTCACCACAGCAGTGTGGATGCTCAGTGAAGTACTCAAACTTGGAGGACTGGTGGCTTTGATAACTGGGTCATAGATGGGTGACAGCTGGGGTCTCACACATGGTGAATGGTCAATGGCTCAGTGAGATCTCCTGTTAATCCTATCCTTTCCTTCTGAGTAGTTAATTTTCATTACCTCTGTAGCAGAGTCAATTTCTCTCCCAGTCAATACTCAGTGCACAGTGTGGGCTCTTAGATAACAGTATTTATAACATACTTAAAATTACACAGAAGGGATACAGACACAATAGCAGGTTCCCAACCTCTGGGCTGTTGTCTTACAGACAGATCATAATCTACATGCTGCTGATGCAAGGACTTACTTTAGCCTTGGGATTTACTGATGGAGGCCTGAGGGTTGGCTGTATTCGCTATCCTATAAAGATACACTTTTACAACCGGTTGATGAATGCTGCCATCAATCCCTCTTTGTGTCTCTCAACTGTAGGACATCACCAAACACTGCATACCCCTCCTTCACCTTGGAACAAACAACAATAACAGGAAAGGCAAAGAAGACGGAGGAAGAGTTGTCATGCTGCGTGTATGAAGCTCATGTTTTTTCTGGATGAGCGTGTTGTTTGTAGATGAAGGATGAAGAAGTTGCTAAATGTTTTCTTTTCTCTAAGTCTTTTCTTGAGGTCAGTCCCGTTAATCCTGTTTAAACACTCACAGACCTAGTGTGGCCTCTGAGGGTCCACGTTTCCACGCTGACGGAGGTTTGTTGGTGGAACAGCCGCTGGAATGCTGCACCTGACCCGTGACGCACATCTGGGGCTTTCCACTCCTCCGTCGGTCCCTCTCTCCTTCCCTCCCTCCTGTCTCCCCTCCTCAGAGTGAAGGAAGAATAACAGACGGGTCAAAACAGGAAAGAAGCCTCCGCACGACCCATCAGGGGTTAGTAAACTCGGGTGATTAATGCTCTCTGTATCCATGGCAGCGTAGGGGCTAAGATGAGAACTGGAGCACATGTGCAGCACACAGTCATTCCTTACGAGGTACATTTACTATACAGCTCACCAGATGTGCAGCAGCTACAGTACTATTCACTACTTCATATAAAATATCACTGATCATCCCTGTGACCAAGTAGCATTGTAAAGGATATAGTGTTATATAGAGGAATTGTTATGGTGTGTCTAAGCCATTTTGTAACATTTATATGTTTGTATCTTCCAGGTATCGTATACTTGCTATGAGCTATGAATGTCCTTCAAAGAATATTCGAGAAAGTGAGTATAACAGAAAAAGAGACTTCTCCTCCTGAATACAGAGACTGAATATGCATTGATACGAAACAGACACACACACCAACACCGACACCAACACACACACACACACACACACACACACACACACACACACACACACACACACACACACACACACACACACACACACCATCACCATAATTGACAATGGCTAGAGGCACTGTGAGTGCTGACCCAGTCGTCTGAACACTGTGAAATGAAACACAAATGCATATGTGCACCCCGAAGGAATCTGACACATTGGCGTAATATTTAGTCTGCCACTGGCCTGGCTTTGTGGCTGTGGCATTCACGCTTGCATAGGGCGGAGAAGGTCATGGGAAAACATACTGCAAAAAGTTCTGCCATGAACACAAATACACACACACACACACACACACATACACACACACACACACACACAAACTCTCTTTCTCTTTCTGCGCCTTCCTCACTCACTCTCACACAAACACACACACACACACACACACACACACACACACACACACACACACACACACACACACACAACACACCAAACATACCAAACACACTCACACACACACTGTTACGACCCGGCTCGTGAGCCACAACATCAATTGTACAGAGACCACAGAGTATACAAAAATAGGGGTTTATTTAAATAAAACATAAACACAGGATTAAATGGTGAATGCCAAGTACCAAAAACCCATAGTGTTCACCAGCATCAAAAGCATGGTGAGAATGCAAGGCCCTTTCTGAGGGCAAACAGCATGGCTTTTATCCACACCTCCTCAGGTGTGAACAATCCAGCTAATTATGCCCATTCACCACCCAGAGCCTTTTGCACGGACACTGCAAAGCCAGTGGGGTGTAGAGGGGCGTAACACACACACACACAGTGACGGCCAATGGGCTTGTTTGCTTTTTTCTGTTGCTTCTCACCTGAGATCTACCTCACCTGTGCCCACCTCTTTTAAAATCTCCCCTAGGCCGGCACCAGAGAGACAGGTGGCACATGGACTCCTCTTCAGTGCTCTTTTGTTCTGCGTTTGTTGCACTATTTTCACACTGCACCACACCTAAACTCTGCACAACACCTGACTTATCCAAACACTTTACATTACTGATTCTTACTGACTCCTGATCTCCCACGGACATTTTTGTTCATTTTTAAGATTTTTAGAAAAATCCTAAATCTAAATCTAAATCTAGGTTAAAAGGCATGTGTTTTCCTCTTTTGTTACTGCCTTGTGCGTGGTTGTAACAAAATGGGGGCTCGTCTGGGATGTGAACCCAGGGCATCTGGCACTCCAAACAAGAGTCGGCCCTGTGCCGTGCTTAGAGAGTCCGCAGAGGATAGAGCTTTCGTAAACATCTCAGCCAAAGACGAATCTCCACACTGACTTTGACCTAAATCCTTCAAAGACAAAGGGAAACGCAAGTTAGACACGGCATAGGCAACAGAGACTTTAAATTCCCCTTCTGGTCGCCATCCAATTCTGACATGCATCCTCGCGTGTAACGAGACATGCCGTGCGTCACAGTGTACACTGCATTAGAAGGTTCCTTGTCATGGGCACTGCTTCCAGAACGTTTAGATTTATTTTTAAAGGCAGGGCAGTCTGCTTTCCAGTGTCCTCTCTCACCGCAGTAGTTACAAGTTAAGTTCACATCTGATCTTCGAGTTGAAGCAGGGGTAGACTTTGATGAGGCTGACAGAGAACCTCTATGAGGCGGGTGTAGGTTTGTGTATAAACCAACCTTCGATTACGGCCCTCACCAAAACTACTCTTGAAACTAATTCATCAGCTAACGCTGTGGCCTAATCAGGCGTTTTAGCGCAGAAACAAACGTGGCACTGTGATAAGGTATAGAATCTTTAAACTGCTCTAGTATGATCAAATTTGACAGATTCTCAAGTGTTTTAACACCATTCACAGAACAGCGAGTAAAATGTTTTCTCAAATCTTTAGCAAACTTTAAATGAGTCTGGTCCTCCTCTCTTGCGCAAGACCTAAAGTGCTGGCGATAGTCCTCAAGAAACAAGTTCAAATGCTTTTAAAACAGCAGCTTTAACCCTGACCGAAATGGACAACTCTGTGTCGTCCTTTAATGCAGCACCCTACAAGGCTTGTGCTCTCATCTGCTCTCTCTGTCTCTCTCCCATTCATCTCACCTCATTTAATTCTCACCATGTCTTTCTTCTTTTTAACTCTCTTTCTCCCTCACTGTCTCCACCTCCCTCTGTTTCCTACTGACTGCTCACTCATAAAGGAGCCCTGTCTCCCCCTCTCTCTGTTTCCCACTCCTGTCTCCCTCACACTCACATCAAATCCATTTAAATCAAATATATATTTTGTTAGCATGAACGAGCTTACTGTTGCCAAGGGCATCCATATTAGATTTTCCATTGTATTGGATTTAACAAGTATGACCGTAACAAAGATGGGCCTATGGGGGTGGAGGGGGACCTCTTCTGTATCTCTCTCTCCGTAACAGGCTGATTACTCACTCAGATTCCCAGAGAGAGAGAAAGAGAGCGAGAAAGAGAGAAACAGAGAGAGAGAAAGGGGTGCCCCTCATTAACTGTTTGTGAGAGAAGAAAAAGGAGTGTATTTGGAGCACAGAGGCCCATGGAGGGCAGCCTCAGATGTAAATCCTCTACACATGATGTCCCCGCGTGCCTCTTCCAGCACGTGTCAGATGAGAGGCAGGTGTTTTTTGGGCCCTGCTCTCACCCGGGACATGGACCCAGTTCAGGAACCTGTCAGCTATTACCACTGTAATGGCCACACACCTCTACCACGGCCATGTGTTCATTTCTTCTGCCTGAAGATTTTATTGCCTGCAATCGACAGGTGCCTAAAAGATTAAACACCTCCAAAGGTGTTCATACATCACAGTGGTCATGCTGCTGACCATGATGAAGGTGACTTGTTTGTGTACGTGTGTTTGTGAGTGTGTGTGCATGTTTATACGCGTGTGTGTGTCTGTCTATTTTCTATTGTCTATAATTATAGCATACTACACATTTACTGTCACATGGTAATTACTCAGCTCAGCTGCTGATACAGCTATCATAGAGGGAGGGAGAGAGAGAGGGAGAGAGAGACAGAAAGAGAGGACATGTTTTTA
>NC_137911.1:16422590-16435090 GCF_963457725.1 Sprattus sprattus
TATACTGTATCGCAATACATACAAAAAAAATAAAAAACTTTTTTTTTTTTTTTTTTTTTTAAGCCTTTGGAAGCCAGACTTTTTCGCGGACCCCCAGGCAAGGCGTCGCGGACCGGCACCGGTGCGCGGCCCATAGTTTGAGAAACGCTGCGCTAGAAGATCTTGGTGTGGCTTTGAGTCATGTGTGCAATCTGTTCTCACCACAGGAATTGTGTCATGTTCTCAAGTGCGGTCAGGAATCAGATCCAATGGGGCTCAGGACTGTCTCGGTCCCGAAAAATATTCTGAACTCGTTCATGAAATTTGCTTTGTATGTTGTCATGTCCATTGCTATACAAGAGGGATCTTACGTCTTTGGTGTGTGTTGGTCGCCTGCCTATTCACTGCATCACTCTTTCAAAGCTAACTGTTAACTGGTGTTATTATCATATCACATATCAAATTGCAGCTGTTATTTATCATATCATATCATATAACATCATATCAGTAGATCAAACTGGCCAATTCCACATGGCCATCTCATAAATGTCCTTAGATTGTCCTGAAACCAAGTGTCACTGACTGAGTGTGGTTGCAGGTCTTCCTTAGTGGTGTGCGGTCTTTATGTGTGTGTAAGGTGTGTGTTCTTAATGTGTGTGTAATGTATGTGTCCTTTATGTGTGTGTTCTTCATGTGTGCAAGGTGTGTGTTCTTCATGCATGTGTGTGTAAGGTGTGTGTTCCTTCTGTGTCATGGGTAGTCTTTGATCTGCTCAGGCCATCATGTGATATGAGTTAGTCTCAGGAACTCATGGAAGTAAAACACACACACACACACACACACACACACACACACACACACACACACACACACACACACACACACACACACACACACACACACACACACAGAGAATGTCTTATAAAAGATTTTTCTCAGGCCAGGTCAATAAAACACACAGCCTCTAAACTTAAACACACTCCTACACACCTCCATCCTCTATCATCCAGACGTCTCGCTCTCTCTACCTCTCTCTCTCTCTCCCTCTCCCTCTCCCTCTCTCTCTCCCTCTCGCTCGCTCTTTCTCTGTCTCTCTCTCAGATTGAGAAAACAAGTAAAATGAAAAAATGATTTGTACTTTTGAATGTTCATCTCTATCACAAATGGCTCCTGAACTCAAACTGGAGTGCTGGAATCCTCCCTTTCCTTTCCTCTTGCCCAGTCCATGTCTCCAGCACTGGGCTCATGCTTCTTCCATATGCATCACAGATGCCCACAAGTCGCTCTCTCAGAAGTCTGACCTCCCTGCAATATGGTCAGAATAACCACATCTTATTATGAATTACTGAAAGTGTTACATAACAGAGTCTTACTCATACATACTACTTCAAGTGTTGGTGCACACATACACATACACATACATACACACAGACACACACACACAGAGACACACAGACACACAGACACACAGACGTGCAAACATACACACACACACACACACACACACACACACACACACACACACACACACACACACACACACACACACACACACACACACACACACACACACACACACACACACACACAAACACTCATATGTTTATCTGACAGATGAAAGATAGACTCAATGAAATTGTGTATACAGAAAGTATGTTGTGTGTATGAGAGAGAGGGAGAGAGAGAGAGTGAGAGTGAAAGAAAGAGTGTAGTGAGGTGTATGTGTTTGTGTATGTGTGTGTGTGTGTGTGTGTGCGCGTGTGTGTGTGTGTGTGCGTGTCTGTGTATGTGTGTGTCAATGCATTTTGCAGCCTTTCTCTGGAATCCCTGCCCCAGTTCAAAGGGTGAGAAATTCCTGGACCACAGGTGCTGGAGCAGCAGTGTTTCCCAGGGGGGGATTGTGGGATTGAGGAGGGCTGTCTGGAGGTTGGATTCCACAGTCGCCTGAAGAAGATTCATTTCCCTTGACTAAAAGAGCTTACCTTTAACCTTCTCAATCCAGCGCAGTAACCCATTCTCTCCTCCCAGTCTCCCCCGGTTACACACATGTCATATTCACTAATATGGAGTAAGAATGATAACAATCTTTTACATTTTATATGAAGTTGCTACTTTGCAGATCTAAATCTTAATTCTAATTCAACATTAGAAGCTTAAATACAAATTTGGAATGCAAGATTTGTAACCAATTTTCCCAGATTTCTTTTCCAAGATAATCAAGCAAAAACAAACAATGACACATGGGGCAACGGGACACACAATACATTCGTCATTTGTAGCAAACAATTGCAATACAAATTAGTTTGAGGTCATCTCAAAACTGAGTCATGGTCAGGGTTTGGGAAGATAATATCCGCTTTTTTTTCTTCTGGCGAGTGATGCATCTTGGGAAGGTATAGGGAATGTCATGTTCATTGTATGTGACAGGTCCAAAGACAACATTTTTTAGGCCCAAAAATCATAGATGAAAATGTGCGTGCACACCCACCCATACACAAGCACTTACACACATACAGAACTTTGCACAGTTTGACTTTTTTCTGTCTTTTTTTTAGTAATTTGATCCGCCTTGGCTTTTTGTCCTCGTTACGGGAAAATCAATTACAGGGAGCAGAGAGTTTATGAAGGCAAAGCACCTCAGGACATGGTGACCTTTTACCTTTGATCTTTGTGACCCGTATTTCCAGCCTATTTGATCAATGTGTGTGTGTGTGTGTGTGTGTGTGTGTGTGTGTGTGTGTGTGTGTGTGTGTGTGTGTGTGTGTGTCTGTGTCTGTGTGTCTGTGTGACTCTGTGTCTGTGTGTGCTCATACATGTGCATGCATGGGTTGGCACCGTTTCCTTCAGGAAACCTCTCCAACATGTCTGAACATGTAGACCAGACTAACCAGGTTGACACACACACACACACACACACACACCCACACACACACACACACCCACACACAGACGAACACACACACACACACACACACACACACACACACACACACACACACACACACACACACACACACATACAAACACAGACACTCGCAGACATACAAATGTTGAACATAAGATTACAGCACCACAACGGCAAAGGCTTTATTGTCAGTCCTTGTTTTTGCACACATAACCATGACCTGATGTTCTACCTAAGTCTGGGTAACTCACCTGTTTGTTATGACCTGTTTGTTGCAACCACCATCGTTTCCCGTGTTTGCTAGTGTAGTATCTGTTCTGCTTTTTTAGACATTTCCAGCATTGTAAAACAATGTCTGTAAACATGAGGAATGTTACTTAAACACACATCATAATGATTTCTGAGATTTTGTGCCTAAACTCATAACGTTTCTTTTACTTACTGGTGGAGAAACAGGTCTGTCTAGGTAGGCCTTACATTAAATCTGTAATCACTCACGCTATTTCTCGAAAGGTCAGAACCTGTTTGGCTATGGTTTTGTTTTTTAATCAGTTGCTTTTGAGAAGATTTCTTCCCCTCATCTTAGCGGGCACACCTCGGAGGTGACTCAAGAAAGTGTCAACTGCAGGAGGTATGCATTGTGTGTGTGTGCATTTTAATGTCTGTCTGTATGTGTGTGTGTGTGTGTGTGTGTGTGTGTGTGTGTGTGTGTGTGTGTGTAAGTGTGCGTTTGTGTGTGTGTGTGTGTGTGTGTTTAGGGGAATAAAATCAATGTGCAATGTAAACCGGTTAACACATGCTATAGTTAATGGCTGTCTCTATTAGAAATTCTATTTACGTGATCTTTGAATTCTGAGTGAGTTATGTATGTGTGTATTTATGGCTGCTTATCTGTGTCCTTGACAGAGAGTGAAATCCTCCTCCTTGAGACCTGAAAAATTGCTGATGCTTGATTCTTAAGAATTCAGGGTTCAGACAGGACATCCTGTGATCGACTGGTTGATCTATTGTCCTTCTCCACTTGCATTCTGGTCTGACTGGAGTCTCTGTCTGGTGTGTTCCTGTGCGGTCTGTGATATGCTGTCTTCCTGTTTGTAATATGTTTCTAGTCTGCTCCTGGTCTGTCTCCAGCAGTCTGTTTCTAGTCAATTTACGGTGCATGCAAGTTTGTTTTCTTCAGCTGGAAACCCCCTCTCCGTGTCCCAAGAAAAATCCACAACGTACTAGGCAATGCTTTTCCACGAACACACACACACACACACACACACACACACACACACACACAGACACACACACACACACACACACAGACACACACGCACACACATACACGCACTTCTGAGAATCCCATCTTTTACTAGGATTTGGACGAGCTCATCTTCAGTGATCATGTCGTGTGAAGGATGACTAAGATCTGAGAGAGAGTTAGGGCCTGATTTACTAACAGGATTGCGCCCATTTCTGGCGTAAAATAGCGGTCGTAAACATAAAACGGTATTTACTAATGGGCCGCAGCGCATATTAACGCCTGTGGGTGTGAACAGGGGAGGTAACTTGGAGGTGGGTGGTAACGTAGGCGTGAGGCGCAATTTACATGGGTGGAGACAAGGTAAGTGCGCCTAATGATGTCATGCGTGGTATTTACTAAACTGCCTGTGGAGCGCACGTCTCCAATTTGCAGGCTAATTCTCCGCCTCATAAAAGCACGTCTTAACCAAGCGCAATTTCATTGAGTCTGAAAACGTTGATATGGCAGCAGTGATAAGAGAAAGGCGAAGAAAGAAGACAGAGACAGCGCACAGAAATAATTTTTTCAACTCGCATAACACATTTTCAGTTAAATGAACCACAAATCATTAGACGGTACAGGTTAACCAGCCACGCAATACTTAAATTACTGAACCAGATCAGAGATGACATCTAACCCTCCAACCGGAGATCACATTCCATTCAATCAGTTGGTAAACATTGCAAATATTGGCACCGGATCATTTCAAACAGTTATAGTATCAGCAGTTGATATATCTCAGCCTTCACAAATATTCACACAGGTACTCGAAGCATTGCTATGGCGCACTGCAATACATTTCCCCACTGCCACAGCCGAAATTTTAGACATCAAACAGGACTTTTTTTGAAATCGCAAACTTTCCGAACATAATATGAACCATTGATTGCACCCACGTCCATATATATTGTAGTGAACCCATGTCCCTTGTAGAAATTATTAATCTCGCCATGTACACATCTATATTGTTATAATAGACAGTTTATGCATTAATGCCACCAATAGCATATTCTTTATAATCGTGTTCTTTTAAACATCTTGCTGTAGGTGATGGCGGGCAGAACAACATTATAGCAGCGCACACATTGAATCAGGTTCAGTGATTGAGCGAACGTGAACCAATATATCAATCTCCACTTGCTGTAGCTTCATTTTCTCTTCCTAAATAAATACCACGGAAAATACGGAAAAACACCGTGCGTTAATGTGCGAACGCAGTTTAAGCAGCGGTCGCAATGTTAGTAAATCAGGCGCTATATAGGGCGGAGTAAACACAGATTGCCCAGCGCGATCTGGTTTGATAAATACCAACTAAAATGCGCTAAAACACCGTGCGTTAATTTGCGAACGCAGATTAAGAAGCGCTCGCATATTAGTAAATCAGGCCCTTAGAGTCTATAAAACATCCCTGCACCAGCATTAGATTCCCAGATTTTTACCCACATATATATATATATATATATATATATATATATATATATATATATATATATATATAGGTGTGGGTCAATGCAAAGTTATGTGTGTTTTGTGCGTCTATAGAGGAAATATGCCTGTATATAATAGTGTGTGTCATGAGTTTGTGTATGTACACAGCATGCATGCATTGGTGTGTGTGTGTGTGTGTTATTGTGGGTCATTTTCAGACCCTGAAAAGATTTACTGCTTAATGTCTGGGAAACACACTGTTTGGGTCAGTGATCGCTAAGCTGTGCAGTTGCCATGGAGATCATCCCTTTTTTCAGCAGGGCTTGACCCCGCCTTGATTGGGTTTGGTTTGGTCTGGGCCAGTTTCAGATGTTTTGGTCTCCTTCATCTGCTCCCTCCAAAAAGCATATTTCACAAACCCACCCACTCCCACTTCCTGTTTACGTGCCACACACATATACAAACACACGCACTCCTCTCTATTTTTATCCCATACGCCCTATTTTCAATCTCTTTTTCGTTAAATCTAGCTTTTAGCTACATTTAACTAGATCTAACTTCAATCAAAAGTAAAACCTAACAATCATAATGACTAGTTTCTGCTGCAGACCCAGCCTCCCCTGCCCAGACTGTGTGGATGAGTAAGGCAGCAACTCGCCGTGGTTGACTTGAGCTCTCTTCCCACTGGTCCGTGAGCAATGGCGCCTGCTTCCTGGCCGTGACTAGGCATTATGGCTGCTCCTGCTGCGGGATGCACCCAACCCCGTCTCAGGGACAACACCCCAGCCCAGTGTGACTCAGGCTGGCCCCAGAGCAGAGGACGTGGACACCTGCCAGCAGATGGCATGGGGCACCATGACAAAAACAGATCACAGATCAGCTAAGAAAGACTTAAGTTAGCTTTACTGTACTTGTTTCAATAATGGAAGGCCTGGAAGGCTAATGGGCCTCAGAGGCTAATGCAGTGTTGTGAGGAATAGAAGGATCTATGACATTTTCCCTTCAGAAGCTAAATTGAACCACCTCCTTTGGTGTGTGATTGATTTCTTAATCTTCTTGAAGAATCAAAGAACTGAGGGGAGAACTTTTGTGGGAAGTCTGTTGCCATGGTAAAAATAATTACACAAATCCATTCAATTTTAGTTATGAGCCTCACTTGAAGAGACACTTCACTTTTAAACACTTCAAACTTTCATAGCTGTTAGCTATGCCAGGGGTTACAATTCATTTACATGTGATGTGTACAGCACATGTACGCACACTACATACAAATAGAGACAATGCTTCATTTTCACCACATTGTTCTTCACTGAGTAATAATGCCTTGAATGTTTTACCAATGCCTTGTGTCTTACTGACCAGTAGTTTTGGTTTGAAAGCGTGCCAGAAAAGATTCAGGTCCAGTCAGTATAAAGGAGCTCCTCCACACCCTTAACTCTGCCATGTTCATGGATGGAACCTCACTGCAGTCGGAACAGCCCAGAGCTGGAAAGGAAAGATGGCCATATGTTTTGTTATTGCCGTCACATTTGATTTAGAAGTCATGGAAGATAGCACAAAGAACCGGATTAGTGGTTCTGTGAGATGGATCCAAACTCGTATATCATGCGGGGAAAAGCAGGGAATGCTGGGACTGACCCTTAAGAATGCTTAAGAGGTCGCCAGGACTGGGGTTATGTAACCGTGACAACCATGGATGTCTGCGTCTTTTCTTCCCTATAGGGCTAGGAGAGAGCCTGTCATGTCTCTGATGCCTGTGTGGCTTTCCTCACAGTGGGAGTCTGGAGAAAGAGAGAGAAAAAGAGAACGAATGAGGGAGAGACAGCAGGACACACACACGCACTCGCTCACACACACACATGCGCACACACGCACACACAGAAATAGTGTGCACACACAACAGTCCTAGGAGCAACATAAATTTCCAGAAATAAAGATCTGTCTCCCCCCTCACCTCTCTCTCTACCTTCTCCACCTTCCTCTCTTCTCTTCCTCCCTCACTACATTTCACCACCTTTCTACTTACTTTCCCTCCACTTCCTCTCTCTGTATTTCCCTCCTCTCCTATATCTTTTTAACCTTTCCCCCATCTCTGTCGCTCTGTCTGTCTTTCACCCTCTCCCTCCCTCCCTCCCCCCACCCCATCCTAGTTCCACTCTTTTAGAACAGCGTGAGGAATGTGCAGATGAAGTGAGATGATGTCAGCTGGGACTGGAGGGATCACAGAGGGGCTTTGGGCTCTGATGGCTGCCCGTCTCTCTCAGGGGCATCTGGCCTGCTTTGCACTTACCGCAGAACCCTCCCAAAAGCCCTGACGCTCAGATTCACAGCGCCGGGCTTACAGACAGACACAGACCCACCCAGGGGCTGGGGAGGGAGGGGGGATGTTGGGGTGGAAGCAAGGAGGAGTGTGCCAGGACCGCACTAATGGACTGAGGGATGGAGGAGGAGGAAGAGGAGAGGAAAAAAAGTGTCGGAGAAATACCGTGAGACTGGCAGATTGAGACATGAATGTGAAAACGCTCCGTCCAGTTGCAAATCATCTGAGTAACAAAAACAAATGAGGAAAAGTAAGAAAGAGAGAGAGACCATAAAACGAGAGAGATGGCTTAAGGAATTACTGAGGATTGAACAACAGAGGGAGAGAGCCAAACCAATAACAACAAAAAAGAAGCAGAGAGAGAGAGAGAACTGAAAAGTCTACACTAAGCCTCAGCTTTGGCTCTCTTTCCCCCAGAGCATGATGGGAAGAGTGTGTTGAGAAGGAGGAGGAAGAGGAGTGGTTGGAGGGACGGGACGGGACGGGACTTCTGGCTGCGGCCTCTGGCACCAGGTCCTCTGGCCTGCCAAACTAAACACCAGAGCAGAGCAGCTGTACCACAGAGAGCCCCGCTCCACAAAGCCACGGCTCCCAGCCATCACACTCACTCCCAACACACCGACTGTACTCTATAAAGAGGCACAAACGGGTGGCATAAACCGCTTTACAAGAACATTATGTGAACTTGCGTGTTTTCCCATTGGGGGATAATGTGAAGGAATGCCAAGCAATTGATGCTGAGATTCGGAGCCACAGAAATATACTAATCTCTTAAACTCGTTCTGGTATATCTGGATGGAGTATAAAAGCTCTTTTGATAAACCATAAACACAATTTAATTTGTTTTTTGGACACTGATAATGCAAACGGCACAGACACTGACTGTTGGAATGGATAAAAACATGTCCCCTTTTGCCAATAGGAGCCAGTTCAAAGGCAGCTTGATAAATCCAAACATTTGTGAAATTCTGAAGGTACGCACGCTAGATACTGTTGCTTCATTATTTCATCAGTGCATAGAGGAAACGGTCTTTGTAGTTAACAGGATTCCATAACTAAGTTCAGTATGAATCATCTCAAAGCTAATGGAAGATTATTCACAGAATATGAATTCCATATTTGCCTGCTGGCTTCAAAGCAACATGTATGCATTCAATTTAAGACCACATATTGATGCACTTAAGTAGTGTTTGTTTTTACATTCTGACTCTTCATATTTTAGTTCTGTGCTTTAGTTGAAAATTAAGTGCTTATACTCGAGTGCTTCGTTCGAGCTCAATTCAAGACGTTTAATGAAAACAAGCTTTGTCCAGGAAACTGAGTAGAATCTGAGGTGTATTGTGAAGTTAGAGCTGAGGTCATCGTGAGGCAAGACAAATATACGTGTCCATCTCAATACAGGCTTTAAACAAGGAGGCATCTGTGTTGCATTGAGCTGCTGGTGCGAGAGCCCATAATTGTATGTCTCCTGAGCCTGTGGAAGCGGGCCCAGTGAGGTCATCACATGCACACACCACACACCACACAAAATCACACACACGTGCACACACCCACTCACGTCCATACACAAACGAATGCACACCTACAAACAGACATGCACACATACACAAACGCTAACACACATACAAACACATATACATGTGCACTCACCCACGCCAAACGCACCCATACACATGTCACACGCATGCAAATACACATATCACACAGAACCACATGCCCGTGTGCACATGCCCGTTCACAAACACACACTCACACGCATATCTTTGGCACACACACACACACACACACACATTCACCTGCATCCTGTTTTCACAACCCTTTATATGCTGTTACTGACGCTGTATGTGGCTGTTCTGTAGCTGCTTTGAAGGGTGAAAATCTCTCTGTACACATCTTACATAATGAAATACAGATGCATGAACACACACACACACACACACACACGCACACACCCTCACACACACACACCCAAAGCAGGCACCTGAACACATCTACCTTCTTAGTTGTTTTTCTTTCTCTCTCTCTCTCTCCCTCTCTCCCACCCCTTCCCCTACCACTGGGGTTTGACAGCATTATCCTAAACTCCCATAAAGCCTGGCCTCTCAGGACTTCAGCCTGTTTTATTCCTGCTGTATTTGTGTTGCGCCTCTTCCCAATTTCTCGTCACACTGTCTCAGCCTAAATCCCAGCCCCTGAAGCTGCCAGCTGCCCAAGCCTCCCACATTTTGTTTTCATAAAGAATGAACGGATGTGTTTCTTTCTCTCGGTTCATTTCTTGGTCCTTCTCTCCGTCAGGCTCTTGAGAGGCATTGTTCTGCTCTTGCGAGTGTTCTGCACTGGAGAGGACAGGAGAGGAAAGAGAGGGGAGGAGGAGGTGGAGAAGCAGGAGAGGAAAGAGAGGGGAGGAGGAGGTGGAGAAGCAGGGTTCTCAGGTTCTGGAGTTCACAGCGGGTGGAACATCTGGTACAGTTTAGAGAGCGGCGATCGGGTCTCACACTGTTCCAACGACAGAGCAAACCACAGAACACCTCCTACGGTACGGAGACAGGGAGAGGGGAAAAGGCAGTGAAAGAACCAACAACAGAACAGAAGAAATGGGAAAGGGGGAATACAGTTAAAGATCAAAGAATGAAAGAAAGATAAAAAGAAAGAAAGAAAGAAAGAGTTCTGTGAGTGGTGTGATTGTAAAGATTAGATAAATAGTCAAGACAGGCCTTAAGACATGGAGAGGCAGGAGACAGTAGGATAGAGAGTGAGAGAGAGAGAGACAGATAAAGAGAGAAGGGAAAGGAAACAGAGAAAGGGAGAGAGACCAGACCCCATGTCTTGACAGCACTTCCTGTTTAGTGTCCACCTTAGTTGAACTCAGCCGACCAATCAGGGTCACAGCTGCCTCCACACTTCCTATCACACTTCCTTGCCTGGTCTAGCCGATACTTCCAGGCAGTCGGCATGGCGATGAGACAAAACTGCTATGGGCAGACGGGTCTTTGTTGTGGCAGCCGACAGCAACTTGTTGAGCTATCAGGGGTCTTGGGCTGGCGCCCTGGAGAAGATTCTGAACAAGAGTGGAAACACCCAGGGTGTCTGCTGCTGGATAACAGAATGGGTCTGCTAATGATAAGCTGATTGATAGGGAAGTGTGTTTAAGTGTGTGAGTGTGTGTGTGTATGTGTTTCTAAGAGAGAGTGGTACAGATAGAGGCCATCTGCATACCTGTTTATGTGTGTGTGTGTGTGTTTTGTGTGCGTATCGGTGGATGTGTTTGTTTATGTGTTAATCAAAGTATTTCTTTGTGTTTTGAAGAGCAAGTCAAATAGAGATTTTTTGTATGCATGTATGGTTGCGAACATTGCAAACACATGTCTAGGAAAAATGTAAAAATAATACAAGTAAGTAAAACTCACTCTTTCCCTAGTGATTTATCACAATCATTATAAGGTTTTAATAACTACTTGTTGTTATTACCTCTTTATAACACCCATATTACCAAACATTTAACATGTGCATAGGACAGATAACTGGATGACTGGCTAACCTGTTCGATTTGGCAGTAAAAAATTGAGAATGGCTGGGAGTGATATTTTCATTACAAAACATTCAACACCTGAATTAGTTATGAATGTGTCAAGTTCAGCTCATACATTCAAATCCTGTCCAGCAACAGATTAAATAAATGTTCATGACATTTTAGTGGGGTTTTATTCACTTGCATGTGACATAATTAGAAGTATTCCTTCACTACAAAGTGTTACTGAATTTTTTACATTTTGTCAAGCAGTTCTTTTCACATAATCTTGTTATATACATAGCGTGCACCTTATCCTAAAAAACGCTTCACAGCCTTTTTTAAACCTCATGCATTTTTAGTTGTTATACACTCTGTGCCGGTGTAGGGTCCCTCCACACTAATGCTAGGACTGCTGCTGTGCCTGGGCTGAAACCCTCCCCCCTTCTCAGAGATCAAGCAGTTAGCTCCTAGTAAGAGACAGCCTGCATCTGAGTGCAGCACTGGATAGAGACGTGTCCTTTCAAGGGTAGTTAAGCCGTACCTGTCATCAAACGCTGCACACTCCTCCTCCCCCTGTCAGCTATTTTCTGCAGATCACCTTACTGTACCAAGGATTATAAGGTGCAGCGGCTCCGTTTAATACCAACAAACGTGAGGCAGGGATGCTAAACTACGCTTATCTACCATAAGGAGAGAGTGGGAGTGGATACATTTATTTTCAGCCCAACTCCATGATATGTATTTTGTATTTGAATTTGCTTTTGAACAAGATGGACACCTGAAACCACAGCATTGACATTCATGGAAGACAGATGGAGAGAGTAAAGTGAAGTTTCGTGATCATTCAGTTTGATTTATTCCAGTTCATTATGTTGGGCCCAGAAAGTGACATTGGCTTCAAATTTCATGTCCGTAAAGTGTAAAACACGAAAGAGGACAACCTCTTTAACCAACCATGGGTCACAGAGTTAGATTTGCACATGCTTAAATGGGAGCTTTGAAACACTGTTAGGGCTGCTGCTAAGCTAACCCACATGGAAGTGATTAGCCAACTACAAAGTGGGTGGTT
>NC_137911.1:16445090-16490090 GCF_963457725.1 Sprattus sprattus
CCAAAGGCTGTCATTGTTTTCTGATTTTCAAACAGTATGATGTTCACTTGAAATGTAAATTCTGTCTATAAAAACCTCGTTAATGTTTTCTATGTGTAGCCTGTGGCGATGTCCCATGTCAGTGTGAAATCCCATAAAAGTGTTGTCATGTAGACAAGCAGTGTGGTATTGGATCCCATAATGTTCATGTGAGTCAAGCAGACTCCAGACAGATGGCCCCTGCATGCAATGGGCTGTCTTTAGGCCTACTGTTTCTGTCTCAAACTGCATGGAAATGGTATATTTAGCTGCCATAATTAAAATAAATGTCCCCAAGGGAGAATATACCTCCGGACCCCCTAATAGGTCGGAATGTTTTCAACTTCTAGCCACACCCCTGCCAGTGATGCTCCTCCGTAGGGAGTATGAGCTTTGCACGTCCAGTGCTCATTAGCTCTTGATGGTGATATTTGGGTCCTGTATTTTTTAACTGATATGATGGTAAAGTGTTAGCATTACGGTTTGCACAGGGATTCAATTTCAGTTTCTGTCATAGGCACTATTTTCCATAGATATGCCCGTGTAACTTTGTGAATGTGTTGTTGTAGAAGATGTAGCAGATCATCTTGGCTGACACATCTCGGAGATGACTCAAGAGTGACAGCTGCAGGAGGTATGCATTGTGTGTGTGTGCATTTTAATGTCTGTCTGTATGTGTGTGTGTGTGTGTGTGTGTGTGTGTGTGTGTGTGTGTGTGTGTGTGTGTGTGTGTGTGTGTGTGTGTGTGTGTGTGTGAGTGTGTGTGTGAGTGTGTGTGTGAGTGTGTGTGTGAGTGTGTGTGTGTGTGTGTGTGTGTGTGTGGTAACTCTGCTACCTTCCATTGAAGGATGAGGAATATGCTGCTGAAAGGTTGATGTTTCTGGGAGAGAGGAAAAGAGCTGATTCGGCAAACCGAAAGGCCAGACTTCCAGCCGCTGATGGCCTTCACCTGTAGTCACAATATGGAGGAGGAAACCGAACTGTGTGTGTGTGTGTGTGTGTGTGTGTGTGTGTGTGGGTGTGTGTGTGGGTGTGTGTATGTGTGTTCTTGTTTCTGTTTTAAGAGTGTCCCATTTTTTATAATTGTACATGTATACTGTTCATTTGAGGAGAGGTTTAAGCGAATAGCACAATAATCCCTTTAAAAAGTTTCAAGCATGAAGAAACGTACAAAAACATTGGTTAAAATGAAAATGTTTAGTCTTTTAAGTAACAAGAATTGGGCATCTTCCAAGTAGCATGCCACATTGAACTGTCCTCTATTTGGAGGACACTATTAATCTTTCAAGGTCTTATATTACAATCTCAATATCTGATAGCATCAATCTTTGTGTGCTTTCACAATATCAAAAACTAAAACATTGACTTAAGACACGTCAAATTCTCAGACATATGCACAACCCCCAGACCTGCAAGTGTTACATAACTAACATTCTGGCTCTCATGAACTCCTCTCTCAAATGGTCTGCTGATGTTGAGTGTTCTGAAAAGTAATCTCAATTTCCTAAGAGGTGAGGAACCACAAGGTTTGAACTGAGACACACACACACACACACACACACACACACACACACACACACACACACACACACACACACACACACAGATAAGTGCTATACACAAATATGTTGAAGAAAACATACACCTTTACATACTTACATACACACACACACACACACACACTTATATAAATGAAGAAACCCACCCATACACATACAGAAGCAGGCATATGCTCACACATACACACACGACACAAACACACAATCCTGATACAAAGAGCATTTCCTCTGAAGTCAATGACCCAGTCACACAAACATGAATGAATACAGACAACAACAACAACAACAAAAGACACAACCACAACAAAAACACAATCCTCCACAAGCATTAAACAATAAAAACCTACACACACAAATACACACACACACACACACACACACACACACACACACACACACACACACACACACACACACACACACACACAACACACACACACACACACACACACACACACACACACACACACACACACACACACACACACACACACACACACACACACACACACACACACACACACACACACACACACACACACACACACTCCAGACTGGGACAGGCATGCTAGCTTGCCCTGTCTCTGCTCTGTGGAGAGTAACCATGTCGGAGTCTTTTATTAAAAACTCCCTCAGTGCCACACATACGCACACACACGCACACAGACAAACACACACACACACGTACAAACACACACACACACACACACACACACACACACACACACACACACACACACACACACACACACACACACACACACACACATTACACATCTCTAGTCAGACCCAGACAGGAAGTTTCAATTTTAATAAGGTTGCTTGATTAAGGAGTGTAACCACAATAGTGAACATGTGTGTGTGTGTGTGTCTGTGTGTGTGTGTGCCTGAGTATGCGTTTGTTCTCACTTGTACCATCTGCTGTGGTTTGGTTGGATCTGGTAGTGTATAGACTAGTGTGTGTGTGTGTGTTCCTAAGTTTGTAACTGTGCTTTATTTAGGACTAATCATCTCTCTCAGGAGGCACGCTGGTGGTTATGTCTGGAGAGGATTGCCACAGTTTGGCATTGGTGCCTCACCACTGATGCCCACTAATAACCTTGCCAGGCACTAAGTCAGGACTCCAATGCCCAGGCTATGCCAACAACAAACATGATTTTGCCAGTGCTAGCACGTCATGTGACCACGTGGATAGAACTAGCTTGGCCAGAGAAGTTTTACATGAAGCATTCACACTCAGTCAAAGACAGACTTTATGTCACACTAGATATCTGCTGCACGCTAGTGAGAAGAGAGCAAGTAAACACTCTTCATGGCCCGTGTAATTAATTCTGGAAACACGACACAGGCTGAGACTCGCCTCTGTTGTCTTTGACTCACTGATTGGTTGGTCATTGTTTTCAGTTTGGCCCCTCTTTTCCTATAACAGAGGTCTGTAAAAATTCTTCACATGCCTCCCTCTTTCTCTTTCGTTCTTTCTCTCGTTTTCTCTGTGAGTTTTTGTCCTGTTCACATGATGAAGGGTTATGTAACGTATTGCGGTTAATAATTTCGCAAATGAGAATCCTCACTGTAAGCATCCTGCCCTCTGAAGCTGCCTCCTGTGAAAATGCAAATGGAAAATGTTTTACCAGTCACATCTAACCAAATGGTTAGATGTAAGAAAAACAATGAACTTCACTGCCATTTTTGGGAAGAAAAAGCTAAGCTGCCAAACAGCTTTGCTGCTAACAACGTTGTATCTAACAGATACAAGGAAACGTGTTTCATAGGAATTATTTAAAACAAAATGACAGGTTGAACAGAGACATGGAAAAAAAATCAGGCTCAGATTTTTGTTTTTGTTTTGTCTGGTATTACTGGTACCACTGCACTGTAATGTTGCTCCATGCTGGGAGACGGCTAAGGTCACAGTGCCAGGCCTGACATGTACTGGGTACCTGTGCCAGGCATGACAGCTGGTGCATTGGTCAAATGCTCGTTGCTATGGAAACGCCAGTCTTGCCCCAGAGGGATATTAATTTAACAGTGGGTAGACATTGCCGAAGTAAACAAGGTATACAAAACAAAACATCAAGCGCGGAGGATATGTATAGTCAGATAAGTGATAAGGGGGCTATTACCATGTCCAAAAAAATAGATCCTGAAACATATCTTATCTGTACTTGTAATGACAGACAGACAGACAGACAGACAGACAGACAGACAGACAGACACAGACAGTTACAGACAGACAGACAGACAGACAGACAGACAGACAGACAGACAGACAGACAGACAGACAGACACAGACAGTTACAGACAGACAGACAGACAGACAGACAGACAGACAGACAGACAGACAGACAGACAGACAGACAGACAGACAGACAGATAGACAGACATGCTCATACACACACGCTTGCTTTCAGTGTTATATCCCCCTCTGGAGATTTGAGAAGAAGAACAGAACAAAGAGAATGTTTGAAAAGGCAATAGGGGTGTGCATAATATGTATTCTAAAGAGAGGGCACACACTCACGCGTACCCTGTTCTCTCTCTTTCTCCCTTTCTTTGTCTTTCACACACTCAGCCACACACACACACACTTCACACTCTCTCTGATCACTCTGTCCTGTGTGTTTGAAGTGGCATTATGCATTCCGTTCACTGCCCATCTCCTGATGCCAGCAGCCTGGTACCAGCCTGTGTGCCTCCTTATTCTTCTCAGTCGGGGTCTGGCACATCAGGACCTTCCAGAACTCTCCGGGTGACACGTCAACCCTGTTGAGCTTGGAGAGCTACAGTTCAGGCATTGTGATGGGTCGAGTTCAAAAGCCCTCTATGTTTTTTTGTTCCTTCTCTCCTTCCTCCCCCTCCTCCTGCTCCCCATCTCTCTGTCTCTCCATCTCTTGATCTGCCTGCTTGTACATTTCTGTCTGTCTTTTTGTCCTTTCCCAGGCATGACTCACCTAAACTCAAACTCAGCCTTAACTTTGACACTCTTCCTGACTTGAAAGCATAATCTTACTTGAATGAAAAGTTTTTTAAAAAGTGCACTCACTTGTTGTGTATCAAAAAAGTTTTTTCTGGAGAACCCCATAAGTGGGTTCATTTCATGTATATATTTTCTGACGCTGGGAGCAACAATACCAGTTTGATGTGTGTGCTTGATCATCCTTATGCCTTCACTCTGTAGAGGAGGAGCAGAGAGGGAAGAGGACGGGAGGAAAGCCACAGCAGTGTGATGGAGTGTCAGAATGCCAGGGGGAAAATGGGCTTGGCAGAGGCAATAAAATCAATGAGCCTTCTCCCCCTCTTTCCCTCTGCCTCACCCCCCCTCTCTGCAGTCATTCTTTATCTCCCCATCTTGTCCTCTCTTTCTCTTCAATTATCCTCTTTTAATCCCTTCATCTCTCTCTGTCTCTCTCTATCTAGTAGTAATAGAAATCTCTTCCTCTGTCTTTAAGTCTCGATTCTCTCCCACTCAGTTTCCATCATTTAGCCAGACAAGATTATAAGGCTGCTTATCCATCCATCAACATCCCATAGTTTTATCATTAGGAGCTTGTCTGCCCTGACACCCACCCCAGACATAGATCGCTGGAGGCTGAACTAAATTTAAAACTAAATTCTGCTTGTCCTTACAAATCCCCTAAATGTCCCTCAGGCAATCAGGGAATTCAAACAAAGAGTATTTGCGAGAAAGAGAGGGGGGGGGGAGAGAGATGGGTAGAGACAAACAAACCTGTTGACTCATTCTGTTGCGCTTGGATTAACAAATTTAGTTTTAAAATATGCACTTTGCTTTGGTACAGATCCATTATTTGGCCCAAAGCGAATTCTCTCCTTACCTAGTGAAGTTTATCTAAATATGACTGCTGAGGCTGGGGAGCTAGCCCTCATAAACATGGAGGTCACGCTGCACTCAGTCAGTCAGCCTTTAACCCTTATGCGGAGATGACAAGCTTGAACAGTATGGAGTCTAAGATTTATTTGCTTGATCTGAGGCTGAGAAACAAGACCGCTAAAGAATTTGACTTTCGTGGCCACTAAAGGATAAAGAACTTTCTCCCTGTCTATCTTTCTATTTTACTTCACTTGCTTTGCAACCAACAACATTCTTGTCTTTCTCTCATGCCTAGCAGGAAGAATGCGATAATAAGTAACCCACGTAAATGACTCAAGAAATCAATTGAGATTCCTGCATTCCGTCTGATCAGCCAAGGGAGAGAGGATGAGAGAGAGAGAGAGAGAGAGAGAGACAAACAGAGAGAGACAGAGACAGACATAGAGAGAGAGAGAAACAAACAGAGAGAGACAGAGACAGACATAGAGAGAGGATGAGAGACAGAGAGAGACAGAGACTGACATAGAGAGAGAGAGAGAGAGAGAGAGATAGGATGAGATAGAGAGAGAGAGAGAGAATGAAAGAGAGAGAGAGAGAGATGGTGGCCCATTGAGGCTCACTGTGGTGACCTTCATCACCTGTGCTAGCTCTGTTTATTTATCATCAATCTCCTCCTTCATGTGTTTTTCCTCTCCCTCCTTCCTGTGTTCCTCAACAGGAAGAGCAAGGTGGCCACAGACGGACACATACTGAGTGAATAGACATTAGCTGTCCTGAAAGTGTCTACCAAATGAATAGATATAAAATGTATATGCGTCCTCATCTTTCTATCCTAACCTCCATCGCGTGGCCAAACGCAGTAGACGTAACTTACAGTTTTAGTGTCATTGACATACTATTGGAATAGACTTTGAGAAAAAGAAAAGAGATTCAACCACAATAAGGCCTGGCAGAGAATTGCAAAATACTCTGGGAGGAGAGAATTTCTGATGATGCTCCTAAAATCACCGCAAAACACACACAAACACACACATACACGCACGCGTGCAGACACACACAAGTTTTATCTTTCCTGAGAGCAGACCATGTGAGTATATGTCAGAGTGAAGAGCCTTCTACTCTGCAGAAGCCTGGAGCTGTAATTTATTCGACATCTGCCCATGGCTCAGGTTTCAAAGCCACATACTCAACACACACACACACACACACACACACATATATACGACCATGTGTCTGTGTGCCCCCCTATTATTACGGTCCTAAGATTGAGGGATAGTTTTGTCAACTTACATAATAAACGGCATTAAAGACAATAGAGCATAAATTCAGAACAGTAAACAACACGGAGCATGGGTTGACACCAGGCATGATGATGCAGCGCGTCTGTTGGTTGACGTGTGGGAGGGACAATCAGAGCATGTCAACGAGAACTGAGCATGGTTTTAACCTCCACCCACACATCAATCCACTTTCTCTCTCTCTCTCTCTCTCTCTCTCTCTCTCTCTCTCGCTCTCTCTCTCTATCTCTCTCTCTCTCTTTCTCTCTCTCTCTCTCTCTCTGTCTGTCTCTCCTGTGACCACACACACATGAACCAATACCAACAGGACATCTGGATTTGAAAGCTTAATAAATCATGTATGTGGATTGACAGCTAAAATGTGATATGTTTGTTATAGATTTAGCTGATTAGCCATATGTGTGCTTTTGGATGGGGGATGCATAGGGTGCATTACCCAAAGTGTGTGTGTGTGTGTGTGTGTGTGTGTGTGTGTGTGTGTGTGTGTGTGTGTGCAAGCTTGTGAGTGTGTGTGACTGGAGTGAGAGCTCAGTAATGACTTGAGCCTTGATCCACTCAGCCTCCCTTGAGGGAAGATGGTGGGGGGGAATCATTCAATTAGTCTTACCCCACCCCAACAAAAGGCTTTCCTTTCACTTGTTCTCTCCTGCTTGCCATTACTCACATACACACACACACACACACACACACACTTGGAGTTTAATGCAATTGTTTGTGTGTGATGGATAAGTGGATAAGCGTGTGCTCATACACGTGGACATATATGACAAACAAACCCCTGCATGCCATAAAGACCACAAGATGACAAAGATTATTTTACATGAATAGAGAATTTTGTTTCCTCACAATTTTGGCTTTTTCATTTATTTATTTTTTCAGATACGTCATGGATTTGAATTAACTCTTCTTGAAATACTTTGCTTGTGTGTTCTTCAGGAACTTCTGAAAGAAAGGGCCACACTGCCAACAATAGCTTCAGGTCGACCACACACCTCCCTCACACTGATCCATCTCTTCTCATCCCCATTTTCCTAAGTCCCTCGTCAGCTTGTCTGGGCCTTTTTGCCTAATTAGGGTCACGATCGGAACAGAGGAGGGATGACAGGGATATGGGAGGCCTCTCTCTCTCTCTCTCTCTCACACACAGACACACACACAGACACACCTCGTGGCTTGCGAGAGTCAAAAAGGAAACAACAGAGGATTAAGGCCCTCGGAGGTGATTATTCAAAAACAGATTACTGCACCTAAGATTACTGAAGCACGGCAGAGGGCAAAGATACACCCTTTAACATTCCTGCTGTTTGCTTCTGCAACTGGGAGGTCAATCAGGGGACAGGGGAATCACAAGTATGCACACCCACACACACACACACACACACGCCTGTTAACACACACACAGCACACACACGCCTGTAAACACACACACAGCACACACAGCCTGTAAACACACACAGCACACACATGCCTGTCAACACACACACAGAAGATGGCTCAGCATTATAAAACAAAACCTTGTGGTCAAAGTGTTGTGTGTGGTGGAGATTTCTGTAGGATGCTGCTGCATTCCTCCGTCCAGCCTTGTCCTCTCTTCACCTCTCCTCTCCTCTCCATGCTTTCTTCACGCACTCCTCCCACCCTTTAATTTCCTTATATTCTTCACTTCTCAAGCCTTCCGTTTCCTCCTCTTCCACCCCTAAGGCTCTTTGTCTGTCTCCCTCTCTCTCTCTCTCTCTCTCTCTCTCTCTCTCTCACTCCATCTCTCCCTCCACACACACAGATTTCCAATCTGTTCATTCAGTGTTTCTACTCCACTAGAGAGTAAATGAGGGGGAGTGAGTGCAGAATATCAGATTTCTCCTGAGATGTGTGTAACCAGAGTAGCACACATGGGCACACACACACACACACACTGTTCTGTCTTTACCTCTCTCTCTTACACACACATGCAGGTGTGCCCCCATACACACAGACAATTAATCTCATACCCTCTCTCTCTATTTCACACACACACACACACACACACACACACACACACACACACACACACACACACACACACACACACACACACACACACACACACACACACACACACACAGGAGAGCCATACAGCACACCTCCTGCTAGGACAAAAGATGGCAGCCACGTGGGAAAAAAAACCACAAACTCAGGACTTCCGGGAAGACACAATAGCTGTTGTCATGTGTCCCCATGGCGATGACTATTTGTTCCAATGTCACTGCATGTGGTGAATGTTTCCATATGCAGTGTGAGTGATATTTTGTTGCAGAAGGTGTCTTGCAGATGCTTCCAATGACATGTTGTGAGAAAAATACATTGAAAAGTCTTACTTTTGAAAAATGCCGCCTATTGCCTGAAGAGTGTTTGCCAGGTCGGGACTATTTCTCAAAGTCTGGAAAAATGTTATGCTGACAGTTTAAGGTAGAATTTATTCAAGGTACAATTTGTTATGTTTTAGCACACAATTAATTAGTCATTGTAGAACCTTAAAATGTAAAGTTTCATGAGTTTCCTAACAAGTCTATGGAGAATACTTTGAGATCAGAAATTGATGCATTGTTAGCAGCCAAGTGCATTGCATTGTGGGCTTCCTTCTAAGACCTAGTATGGGCAGATTTCTGATGCATCTTTACCGAGGAGTAGGCCAGTATATACTTTATAAGAGCATGTGACTACTGGTTGAGTGCTACGAACATTAGGCCTAAGAGCCATGTGTGTAGAGTGAGGGTAGAAGTAAAGTCAGCCCTCTCCCAAAGTAGTCCTTCACTCAGTGACGGATACTAATGGCCTCACAGGTTAATGGTTTTTGTCTCTTTGCTCTCTCTCTCTCTTCACTCTTCCATCACAGCCTACATCTTTTCATCTGACAATAGGGGAACAAAGTTCAAAGCCCTCAGCTCATGGGAGTGCGACTGACCAGGCCTGCTAGCGGATTAGTTAAATGATAATGTCCACGAAAGGGGTGGACCTGTGTGTGTGCATGTGTATGTGTATTTGTGTGTGTGTGTGTGTGTGTGTGTGTGTGTGTGTGTGTGTGTGTGTGTGTGTGTACCTGTTTCTGTAAGCATGGTAACAAAGCAAATGTTAGTAAGAATATGAAAATTAGTCAAATGAATCCATAAGACATGGCTGGGTTTGATTTGGATGTTTTTATAATCATTAATGAAAAGAAAACAATGATACAAAGATTTGTCCTGAATGCACAAGCAAGTAGTTTAAGTTTGTGCCTAAACAAAGCAGTGGAGGCCTACTTCAGTGATTCTGTGGCAAGAGATGTTGTAGTAATAATCTCTACTAACCTTTCCCAAAAGACTTCGTCAAAGGCTAAGGGACTATTATCATGCGGTGCAATCAAGACATAAAAAAAAAAAAAAAAAAACACTCCAGACTCTTACCTATTGCCAAACACAGGACCGTAAAATACCTAAGCCATAACTTTAATCTCTTTACAAAAGTTGGACAACTCTCTTACGCATGGGGATTCGCTTAACTTCCCCACCCCCTCTGCCTCTCTCCCATTTCCCAGGCATCCAAAATTGCTGCAGCACTGCTGCTACAGTCGGTAAGAATGGCATGACAGGCAGTCGTGGACTCTACCAAATTCGACTATGTAGGGGGGGTAATAGTGTGTATCCGTTAAACTTTTCTCTCGCTGGTTTTGTTTTATAGACTACATCTGAAATTGTAGCTATATGGTTTGATTTTTTTTCTCTCGTATGTCACCAGTATGGAATTATTTGTATGCTACATCTTCACACATGTGTACCGGCCCTTTCGTGGAATGAACCATACACTCTCCTAGTTCCACATGTATCGCTACTTGTTAGAGTTCCCCGGGATAGGCGGTTCACTACAGAAGCAATGTATCCCAGACCGAGTCTGTAACGGAGCGCTTGAAGAAATCATTAAGAAAAGGATTTGGGCATAACTTGTCAAGGTTTACGTGGATTACAAGTCACCGTTGCACTTGGAAGGCTGTGGTAACTAATTAAAGGTACGTTTTTTCATCTATGCCTTTTTCGAAAGGTCTTTGTTATCCGCACTGGCCAGCACCAGACCCGTAAAAGGCTCTGTGAAGGATCAGACAATCACACAACTTTTCAGGGAAACGATTACCACATACCTTACCACTGGATTTGGTAGTGTACAATTCACAGTAGCCTAACTGTAACCGACTTCGGTGATAATTGCTCTCCTTTGCACACGTGTAGAGCTGTTTTGTGTCGGGAAAACTTTACCGCTTATAGTTTTGGAAAGGTTTACAGTCGTGTGATGCGATGCGGGACATCAGAAGTGAGTTGAGTGATCCCGCCACCGCTGGGCAGGGGGGAATTGTTTTGATTCCTGGCGTTGTAACTGTTTAAAATTGTGGTTTGGTGTGCGTGTGATATAACCATGACATGAAAGTTTGAATTTCGGTCGTGTGGTGACGTTGTGTCATGTGTATTCAGTGGCGGCGCCAGAGATTTTTTTCTGGTGGTGCTATGGGGGTGCTCGGCGTTTAACTGAGGGTGCTATGAAATTAGGGTGATAGCATATGAGTCTCATTTTTCTCTACTACAACACCTCCCCACCATATCGTCACATATGTGTACACGTTTGATCTCTAACGCGTCTTTGAGGCACATAAAAAGCGTCATTCAAATCAATCGTATTATTATTATCATTAGGCTACTTCTGACGGACGCGCACAAAACTGCGTTCATCTCCGACGGTCAAAATGGATGCAGCATGTTATAGATAACGTAATCCCAAATACTTCACTTACTTCAGTGTGGATTAAAGTTTGCGATGACTACCAGGTCACCACTACCATGTGCGACAAATTAAACTAAACATACCAAGTTCAATACACTTCTAACTAAAGACGGCAGGTTAGAATATCAGATAGAATTAACTTAAACAGGCAAAGAGTCAGAAATGCTTTCAAAAAGTGTATATTATTTTAGGTCACAATCAATAAAAACATGAATGAGACCAAACAGTAGGCACTCAAAACCACAATAATAAGAGATCAAAAAGTGTATCAAAAAGTGCACACAAAACGATGCTTAAAACATCCCTTAATTGTTTCCTATTCATTTTTTGCCATTACATTGATGATCTCATTCTGCACGTCATGGTGCACATACTTTGCATTTGACGGTTGTTATCTAACTTTTTCTGAACGGTTATCAAATTTTCAAATTACAGATAGCAACTCGCGGACATTACCCCTGTTTGCTGAATCCTCATCTTCAATGTGGCCTCGTTGTGAGATCCCCTGACAAGCAGTGTAGCGCAAGCTTTCCACAACATTTTTGTAATATTGGTCTTTTCGGACCATCCTGGGCGTTCATGCGTTAGTCACCCAGGGTGCTAGCAGCATGGCTAGCAGCGCCCTCAGTAGAGGTGAAGGGTTGACTTGGACCAGGACTTTCCTCTTCTTCTACATCAGAATCAGAATCCAATACCTCTTGCATTTTTTCTTCCTCTTGAACATCTTATTCAACTCGAGGAAATTTGCGGATCAAATACCGATCCATTTTCGTGATTTTGTGAACGCTTGACTTAGAATTGACCGATCGCGAGGATTACTGTCACTTAGCCTACTACTCATTGAACAATCACGTTCACGCGCAAAGAGTCTGTGTCGTGCTACGTGAACAATCTGTTTATTTCAATCTGTTATTTTCTTTTGTGATTAAAATATTATTATCACACAATACATTTTATTAAGAACTCAGAATGAAATTAAATAACAATAATAGGCCTAAATAAACCATTATTTTCTTGGGGGTGCTATGGGGGTGCTATGGCCAATCTAGGGGGTGCTCTAGCACCCCCTAGCCCCCCCCTGGCGCCGCCACTGTGTGTATTCATGGTTTTGCCAATTTCAGCGACACTTCTTTCCTACGTGGAATCGCAATCAGCAAAGGGATTTTAACAACTAGCTGAGAAACAAACAGGGTGTCGTTCTAAACTCCAGGCAGCATTTAATACAGCAAGCGCTTGGCATCAGTAGATTCTTCAATTTTGAACGATAATATTTTTGTAATTACGTAAAATCTTTGGCCATTCTTGTGGACAGCCATATGCGATGACACTGGATCCAGCTAACGTGAGACGACATCAGAAAATAGGCTTCAGTCTTAAATGCTGTGGCTTGAAGTTGGGTAAAGTTGCGCGCTACGAATGTCTCTTCCGCTGCATCACGGCTCTGTTTTGGGGTCCTTGAGATAGTCACGCTGTCTTTTAAATTAGCCCCCGGTATTACTGTGCGAAGGAATGGAATCTGGCGTATTATTATTAGCAGGAAAAGCAACTGCTTGTTCCCAAATAACTGCAATAACCGTAAAGGAGGCAGACGGATTAACGCGCATACCGCGCCATGCAGACGCCTATGGTCATCCTGAGTCAGGTTACAGTGGTTTATAAAGGGAAATGAACGAAATAGACTAATCGGTTTTGAGAAAATTGGTCTACAACGATTGTCATTTGGAGTTAATAGCCCATGTCTGTGGCTGCAACGACAGGAAAGGGTAGACTGTGTCCACTTGAAATCACTGCATGCAAACAGGGTAGACGAGGAAATAGTTTGGAGTGTGGTGGTTGCGTGTCTAAGGGTGGCTTTACACGACAACGCTCCCGGGTGAAAACGACAAAATATTTTATCAGATGCCTTTCGTTTAGACGGCGACAGCGTTTTTGGGGCTTGAAAACGCAAAGAAATGAACCCACCCTCCAGAGTGGAAATCTTAAAAACGCTCCACCGTTGCGTTCCCGTCTAAAGGGTTGAAAACGCAAAAGTGTGCTCTGAGCTGCTCACGCTGGCTATCCTCGCATACGCGTTGACATCATATCCATGTGCAGTACAGCCAAACAACAACAAACATGTCGGATTATTTCCATTACTCGGAGATTCAAGCTGCCTTGATATCTATCCAGGAGTCATTTCAGCAAATAAGCCGAGTAATCACAGATAAAACAGAACAGAGAAGGCGCATTAATTACACTAGGTCTCGTAGCTAGACTGTTCTATCCCTTGTAGCCTACGTCGCTTTGGCCAAAGGCGTCTGCTAATTTAAATGACTAAATGTAAATGTACACGAACACTGCAAATGTAAGTGAATGAATACATAAATAAGCTCCCAATCGCGTTAAAATAGCCATAGTGGAATAGAATGGACACATATACATCCTGCATTACCTCCACGTCTACACCGGTTAAGTTCAATTTCACACACTTTTGCGTCACCGTCTGCATGCAGATTTCCACCCAAAGACTCTCGTCTAAACGCGAAATTAAAAGTGGGAACGCAACGCCACTTTTGCGGTTTGTGTTCAGATCGTTGTCGTGTAAAGCTAGCCTAAGTTCATGGTGATAGAACTGTAGTCTATTGTAGTGTTCACATAGTATTAAGCTAAACTACTCACATTCAAGTCCACTATAACGTTACTCAAAACAACTCAGATCGTTGGACAACGCATTTCTCTTGTCAAAGTTCATGACTTAAATAGCCTATAGCCGGAGGCGATGGTTGGGTCACCGCGCAAACCCAAGTGTCTTCAGTATTCAGGAATGCTTGCAATTTCCTCCGCGCGGTTTGTGTTGGTTTAATAGTAGCGTCGTGTTTCGTTATAGCCAAGCAGATGTTGAAGACGTTGAAATAAACCCGTGTACTTCATGATACTAAGCTATTGCATATAGGTGTTTTGTAACTCTTTGAAGTCCACATTGACGAGGAAGATGAGCAAAAATGGAAGGATACCGTTTTACAAGTGATTGCGTAATATGCGATGCCTGCTGATTCATATTTTGATCCGACCGGATGAAAGTGTCTCATGCGGGAATAATTTCCTCCGAATGAAACCAGGGTTTGCCGCGCCTGATCTTAAAATGGGAGGACACTGCGGTTTGCACGGGCGTGTGGCCGCTCCGCACGTTTCTGCGGTTTTACGTCTCAGTTGAGCCGGAGGCCTGTCTGTTTTGCCTGCTACGTCTCAGTATTTTAGGCACAGGTGAAAATCCGCTTCGATGTTACCCTGCTTAAATTATAACTGATCCTGGAACGGTTTTTATTCAGGATTTCACTGGATCAAGGAGTACATAATTTGTTATCATAATCATACCTAGATCTTAGTTTGTTGAGACAGATCTATGCCTACCTCATACAAAGATGGACAATGTCCAACTGTGGGGGAAACTGATAGGAAAGATGTGTGTGTGTGTGTGTGTGTGTGTGTGTGTGTGTGTGTGTGTGTGTGTGTGTGTGTGTGTGTGTGCTTGTTTACCTCGACAGATGAACAAAACAACTGTCCCCCAGCAAGTGGAACTAAAAGAATGTTCAGCGAGGTTCACATAGCTGTAGAAGTTTGTACACACACTGGCCACTGACGCAGTATTATTGCTTATAAATCTGATGTGTGTGTTTGCCTATCTTAGTAGTGTACCAGACCAGTCTCTCCTAATTAATTAAAGTAATGTGGATTAAACAGATGGCATTTGAATCAATATAAGGCAAGAGTATCTCACTTTTACGGTTCCTTGAGCGGTGCAGAAAATACCCAGTGAAGAAGCTCTTTTTTGCCTGCACTGTAGTGATCACCCGTTTTTTGTGTCTCTTCTCAGCAGCAGCAGCAGCTGTGTGTGTGTGTGTGTGTGTCCTTAGAGTTCTAAAGACACACTGTAATTGCTTTGATAACATACTGAACCAAAAAGAACATTTTAATTCTTGCTTTTGCAGTCAGTTTTACACACACACTACACAGATGCACAAACACGTACATATCCAATATTCACATTTAACACATCAAAGATATTAAAGTACATACACACCCACACACACAAAGGCATTCTTATGTTTGACCTCTCAAACGTTGGACTGCCTTATGGCTTCAGTTTGACTCAGCAGTGAACACACACACACACACACACACACACACACACACACACACACACACACACACACACACACAAACTTGGGGATTTGGGGTCTATGGTTCAGGTAGCTGACACTGTAGCTGTGAGTGTGTGTGTGTGTGTGTCTGCGCATCGCTCTTCACGCCTGGCCCACAGGCATGGGTCTTTCTGAGTGCTCTCTTCTTTTCTCTCTCTCTCTCTTCCTGCATCACAATTTTTTCCCTTCTCTTCTGTGTATTCTTTTATTGTCCCTCGTCGTGTAGTGCTCTCTCTGTTTCTCTCTCTCTCTCTCTCTCTCTCTCTCTCTGAAATACTCAGCCTCAGGCACCTGTGATGCCTATCAGAGGAAGGAAGAGAAAGGGATGATGACAAAAGACAAGGGGATAGAGATAGAAATGGAGGCCAGCAAAGGAAAACAGAAAATAGATGGATTGGGGGTGGGGGACACACACTTAGGTTGGAGTGAGAAAGAGGCGGTTGGAGTGTGTGTGGCTTGTGCTTTGCATTAGGCTACACGAGGAGTGTGTTATCTGCGGAGATAAGCATGCACATGTGCTGTGGCCACATGGCTCTTGAGGAATTACCTGCAGGGCTGTGTATGTGTGTGTGTGTGTTTTTGTTGTGGAAGTGTGTAATTAGAGCTTTGAAGTTGATCTGTGTAAATTGTGACCCTTCACTGTGGGGCCATTAGCTCCCAGGATGAGGCTCTGGCTGATGCTGAACTCAACAGGTTAGGTTTTGTATATTACTCCCGGCTAACTGAGTGCTGAGGGAGATCTCTGTTCATTAACTATTTACCCCCACTGCTGGGCATAATGTGATTGTCGCACCTCAAACTCTTCACGTCTAAACTCTTACCTTGTGTTTAATTACCATTGGAACACATACATTTGTGTCCTTCAACACAGCATAGTTGTGCTGAGAGCATCAACTTCTATCGTCATTGAATTAGAATGCGTTTATTTGTATGTTTGAATCTTAGTTGTGGCTGTTTTGTCACTGAGTAGATTTGCTAAATATGGGCAAAACGGTCACTATCAAATCACCAGAGCCAGTTGGAGATGACTAGCATCCTAGTAGGTACCCAGACACCACCCCGGTGAATCATGCCTGGCTTAGCTCAGCTCAGTTCCCCCTCAGGTCACCTTCCTTGGGTGAGCAACTCGGCAGCAGGAGCCAGGACCTGTGTGTGTGTGTGTGTGTGTGTGCGCATGTATCCCCAGAGAGTTTCCCATCAGTGTTTAATTTGTTTATTTGACCCTT
The DNA here is from genome assembly GCF_963457725.1 of Sprattus sprattus. Taxonomy (NCBI): domain Eukaryota; kingdom Metazoa; phylum Chordata; class Actinopteri; order Clupeiformes; family Clupeidae; genus Sprattus; species Sprattus sprattus. The sequence continues at coordinate 16,461,984 of NC_137911.1, forward strand.
ATTTGACCTGTGATGACCCAGGCAGGGGAGGCTCGTCTGGGTGACTGGCTGTGAAATGTGGGGCCTTGTGTTAAGAGGGACCCTCTGCACAAGGCCCCTTTAGCTAAGTGACTGTAAGAGGAATTCATATTTCTAGGCAGGAGGGTGAATGTAGCAAAACTAGAGAGCAATACTAGAGAACTGGATATGTTTGGGCGAAGTGTATAGATCATTGTGAAAGAAGACTCAAGACAGGGGTAGCACGATATAGAGAATGTTAGACAAAAATGAGAAATGTTGTCTTCTGTAACATGCTTTTTACAGTTTTACATTTTTTTTTATACAGTTTGTTAAAAAAATTATTGTAACTCCACATCCATACAGATTTTTTTCCTCCTCCTTCCAATTCCATTGCAGTGTTCCTGTCATCCTTGAGCTCAGTTTACCACATGCCTAAAGGCTCTTTGCACACCTTCTCTCCCTCTCTCTTCGACCCTCTATGTCCTCTTTCTCCATCACCATCCGTCCTTCTCCCTCCCTCTCTCTCTCTCTCTCTCTCTCTTCATCCCTCTCTTTCCCTCTATGTCCTCTTTCTCTCCATCACCATCCATCCTCTCTCTCTCTCCTGTTCTCCTTCACTCTGTCTCACAGTATGGCTTAGACCCTACCAGGCATTTGTGAAAAATACTGCCAAGGCTGAAAAAGCCTGAAAAAATGGGTCATTTCTTTTCCTTCCCCTCTGTGCCTCATTCTGTCATTCTCTCATTCTCTCTTTTTACTTCTTTACAGACCCTTTCTCTCTCTTTACCTGTCCCTCCAAATGTTACATGCTTAACGTAGTGTTTTCTTACTGAAGCATTGATTTGTGGGATTGTTAAGACAGAGTTTTGCCCGCCAACATTTAAAAGAAAACACCCGTGCACGTGTCCATTCACAAGCAAACACACACAATAGTAATCCAATCCTCAGTTCCAAACCGGAAACGTGTGTGTGTGTGTGTGTGTGTGTGTGAGTGTGCATGTGTGTGTGCGTGAGTGAGTAGACTTCCCATTGTGTCACTCGTTCTATGCTGTGCTTTAAGTAGACTTTAAAACAACGTATTGTTGATGTCTCTCTTTCTCCCTCTCTCACAAATGCGCGCACACACACACACACACACACACACACACACACACACACACACACACACACACACAAACACACACACACAGCTTTAGGCAAAAGGTTGAGTTATTTGTCTTCACTTAACCAAACAGTGCTGCCAATCAGAAGTGGGTCAGAGCCTTGTGTGTCGTGAGATGTAGTCAGTGTGATAGAAATGCCGGGCACTCCTCATTCAATAGAGCCCTACTGACTAACAGAAAGGGCATAATATGCTTTCAGGCTCACAGAGGGACCAAATGTCAGAGCTCTGTCTGGATTAAATCAGCTAAGAGTTAGCCTTTTTATGCACTGCAAAGAGGCACACAATTGCCTTTTTGCCACACACGCTAATCTGTGTGTGTGTGTGTGTGTGTGTGTGTGTGTGTGTGTGTGTGTGTGTGACTGAAGGAGGGACGCTCAGAGTGCCATTCCTGTCCTAACATGTCGAGGTGCGTCCGTTTTAAAGGTGTGTGTTGCTTAAGTATTCTTCTCCCTTGCTTGCTAACTCTCTCTCTCCCTCCTTCCCTCCCTTTCCCCTCCTTCCTATCTCTGCCTTGTCTGTGCCACATGTAAGCCAGATGTTTTTGGAGTGAAAAGATGCCCAACCTTTCCCTTCAGACGCTGGCTAAAAATACCTAGCCCACTGTATCAGTCCACTCTTCTCTCTCTCTCTCTATCCTTCGTTCTCTCTCCCTCTCTCTCTCTCTCTCTCACTGTCTCTCTCTCTCTCTCTCTCTCTCTCTCCCTCTCTCTCTCTCTCTCTCTCTCACTGTCTCCCTCTCTGTGATGATATTTATACAGCCCTGAGTCTCAGTTCCAGAGTGGAATATTCCAGCTCTGTCTGAATGGGTCTGGAAGTTTTGGTAGCCAACAGGATGGTGAGGTAAGCCCAGTCCATTAGGTTGGCACGGGCTACTTTTTGTGTGTGTGTGTGTGTGTGTGTGTGTGTGTGTGTGTGTGTGTGTGTGTGTGTGTGTGTGTGTGTGTGTGTGTGTGTGTGTGTGTGTGTGTGTGTGTGTGTGTGTGTGTGTGTGTGTGTGTGTGTGTGTGTGTGTGTGTGTGTGTGAGAGAGAGCTTACATTGTTACACACACACACACACATAGTGCACACACTCTCCCACATGTTTATGCTCCACTTCGTATTAATTTATCAGATTGTGATGTAAGGTAATGTTGACGATATTATTGAGCTTTGTCTTACACAGTTACATTTAGCAGACGTGAGTGGCTGTAGAGAACAGTCAGTGCCACCAGCATCTTAAAGTATTCAGAAACCCAGCATATATAGATGAGCACTAAGACTCGAGTTCTGTTTTTGCACCATCAGAGGAATTTCAGCAGAGGGGGAAATGCTGCTGAATTCTGAGTGGTTTTGTGGTTGTCGTGTCTCCAGCGCTACAGCGAGAGGGGGAGGAGCTTGGGAAAACAGTCATTGTGTTTGTTTGTTTGTTTGTTTTTTAGTTTGTTTGTGTTCAGGTATCCAAGCAAGAGTAGGTTAAATGTGCTGACATAGAGTACTGAGTAAATATGTGTTGTGTACAAAACCTGACCTCAGCAAAGAATATTCAGAACTGTCTGTAGATGGTGACCGGTCCTGTATATATGTAAGCTCCATGGCTGTTTAGCTTGGTTTGTTGTTGTGAATGAGGGAGGAAGGGTATCAGGTGATAGCTGATGTCATCTGTTAGGCTGTAGTTCCTTTTAGAATGTGAACTAATGAACCAGCTACATATATCCCTTAATGATATACTTTCTTTTAGATACACTGACGTTTTATGTAATATATGTATAAAGCCATGAGCAAAGTTTAAACAAACCATGTCCTTAAAAGATTTGCAGCTGATTATGTGTGTGGAGCAACAACACAAATCATTTCATTTCCCTGAAAAACCTCCACAGCTGAGCAGCATGGGCTTGATGGGACTTGTATACACACCCTCCCTGAAAGAAAAGACACACACACACACACACACACACACACACACACACACACACTTGATATGAGTCATGATTCCTCTGTTTGTTGAGAAAGAGAGAGGGAATTCCCTATTTAAACACATTTATTCTCACCTGCATTGGGTCAGTAGTGGGTGGGACGGTTAGATGACTGTTGTTTTTACTTTTCTATTTCAAACCATTAGTTCCCAGATGTAATGGTCAGGTGGTTTAATGAGGTGTTGAATGTCATAATCTACAGTATAGCATAGCTCTGATACAAGTAGACTATTTAGTGATGTATGTGTGTTGGGGGAGGGGGGGGGGTGATGGGTAGTCAGTTGTTTAGGGAGGGGGGCTGATGAGAAAGCGAAAAAAGAGAGGAAGAGACTCACAAAGTGTGAGAGAGAGAAAGATATAGAAAGAGTCAAAGGAGGGGGTGAAAGACCGAGGGAGAGAGCCCAAGCCGGTGTGGGGCGGTTCAAAGCAGAGATGATGTTATGTCATAAATGAGGATCTGGGCGACGATGAGCTAATGAAGATCTTCAGATTGGCAGCGTGCGTATGACTTGTCAAACCAGATCTGTTTTTGATCCGTTAAAAACTCACTCTTGGCTTAAGGCCTGACGCTAGCTCTAACCTATTCCGCTAACGAGGGTGACATTTTCAGCAGAGATGCTGCCATCCTGCAGAGACACATCTTTGGCACAGACCCACTCTCTATGTGACAGTCATGTTTGGTCCTTTGAGCTGATTGAGACCTCTATTTGGGACCTTTGCTGGTGTGCAGACATTAAAAAAGCAACACCTTCATGCCATGTCCTCTCCACACCCCGAGCTCCACAGGACCCCAGAACAGTCTCCTTTGAGAACACACACCAACACCCCCTTTCTGTCTGTCCTTGGCTAGGTAAGCTGAAAAGGCTAGTGTCCTGTTTCAGCTTTTAGCTGACTGTTTTAGGTGAATGTAAGTGGTTGTTCAGGGATTTAAAGGATTTGATTTCTGTGCTCTGGTAACAGTAGATGGCTCATGTAGCCAAAGGTTCCTGTGTGTGTTATGGTAAAGAGGCCTCTGGATTTCACAGTTGGAGAATGCAGATGTTTGTCACCTTTAATGTGTCATTTTTCTGTGTGTGGGGGTAGGGTGGGGGCGTGTGTGTGATTGTGTGTGTGTGTGTGTGTGTGTGTGTGTGTGTGTGTGTGTGTGTGTGTGTGTGTGTGTGTGTGTGTGCGGGCACGGTCACGGGCACGCATATCGATAGGATTTCACACACCTCTCATTTGACACCACTAGCAGCAGCATTAGCAGATGGTCAAGTTCTGGGTGTGAGCAGTCACACGCACACACAGGCACACACAGACACACAAACACACACACCACACACTGACCCAAGGGCTAGTTTGTGAATGAAATTTGTTGATGGTCAGCAATGTAGTCCAATGTGGTCCTGTGCTTAAGGAGTCCAATCATCTCAACACTGGCAGTCACACCAGTCGCAGCAGTGCTCTGGCACTCAACCAATTAAAGCTGAGCACATACATGCAAATTCTGTATTTTCCCATAATGAGCATTCCAGAATGCTTGAACTCCTCCTCGGCATTCAGTGTTATTAAGAGAAGTATGTGAGAAAGCCACGCAGCGCCAGCTCTGCTCGGCAGTCTTAATGTGCTCACTTTTTTCAGCGGCACTGATCTCATTACTGCCTTTGGTCTCCCCAAATAAGCGTTGAATAACAGTTAGTTCAAGCGGCCGGGGCTTTGGCACGGCCACTGGCTAGTGGGAGCTAGCGAGTGCTAGCGCCCTGCCTCCCGTTCTGCGTGCTGTGTGCTGCATCAGGCAGATAGCCCAGCAAATGCTAGAGACATTTAAATCATGGCAGAATTTCCTGCTGACCATGTTCTTAGACGGCTGGGGCCGCGGTGAGGGGGTTGTTGTTAGAGCCTACAGCTGAATTTGACGAGCAAGATATGGCACTCACTGTTTTGGCACTCGCAAAGATTTATAACCCAGTCGTGTGTGTGTGTGTGTGTGTGTGTGTGTGTGTGTGTGTGTGTGTGTGTGTGTGTGTGTGTGTGTGTGTGTGTGTGTGTGTGTGTGTGTGTGTGTGTGTGTGTGTGTGTGTGTGTGTGTGTGTGTGTGTGTGTGTGTGTGTGTGTGTGTGTGTGTGTGTGTGTGTGTGTGTGTGTTCATGTGACAGAGAGAGAGAGGTTATGTATCTCTGTGTTAGGTTAAGGTACCCAGGCCATTATCATCACAGGCTTTCTGAATAGAGCATCAGTTCCATCTGGTGACTTCTCACCTTTGACTTCTGAGAGCTGGGGTCACGAGGTCAACATGTCATTATAGCTCTGAATGCCCAGCTCCTAGTAGAATCTCTGTAAGGCTTTATCACATGCTAAGTCTTTCCATTGGGACACACACACACACATTTTCAAGTGTGTTTGAAACAGTACAGGATAGCGTGATTTGAGAGAATTGTTGCACGCTTCATACAGTGTTGTCATGCAAAAATAAACAGCTCATCTTACCCTCTCCTCTGCGGACTGTTATTGAACAACCCCAACAACAAACACATGTGCTGTGCTCTTGGATAAAGTCTGTTTGGATTCCCGTCTATTTTGGTTAATGTTATTTCCGAACTAAAAGGAATAATACATTTTCTTTGAGCCAAGCCTCTATCAAAGATGGATGTTATTGTTGTTGTAAGGATCGAGTTTCTCTGTATCGTGCAAGCATCACCTGTGATCTGTGATCCCGAACGTGATCCCGAACTGATGCACATGCACAGACTTGCTATTCTCACCACTTGGGAACAGACCGTGTGAACGTCTTTGGTCACTTTGACTGATATTTTGCGTTCAGTCAGTTTGAGGTTTAAAGCTCTGCCCAGCGACACTTCAATTTGCTGTCGTGCGGGACACATGCCCCAGAGTACATAACACAAATCCGTTCACTCACACATAACACCAATCACACAACCGGGTGACCAACAACAAACCGGGTCATAATCTAAGTCTTGAGTGTGTGTGTGTGGCGCAGGTGGTTGGGGCACCGGTTGCTTGGTGAGGTTTATTTAGCCACGGTGGAGTAAGCACAGGGTTGCAGGCCTGAGGCACACTGGAATGTTCATATCTGTCAGTTTGTGTCGTCCTCATTACAGATAAAGGACATGCAAAAATGTATTGATGCATTAATCTTTTTTTAAACCTTCATAAGACCTTTAAGTCTGTGGTTTCTGCTGTGTGCATGTTTGTGTTTGCTTGTTTGTGTGTGTTTATGCATGTGGGTTTTGGTGTCATTATATGCATTAGATACAGAGTGTAAAACTACAGGAAAGGAGACCCACACACGCACACATGCACATCAGACTCAAATCGTGGACATTTCTGGAATACTGTTCCTGTGTGACTCTGTGAATTGTAGCTGGCATGCTGCTTGTTGAGTGACATGGAGAGAGCATGCACATGCGCACGTGTGTGTATATGTATGTATGTATGTGTGTGTGTGTGTGTGTGTGTGTGTGTGTGTGTGTGTGTGTGTGGCACATTCATGCATGCATGCATGCCTGCGTGTGTGTGTGTGTGTGTGTGTGTGTGTGTGTGTGTGTGTGTGTGTGTGTGTGTGTGTGTGTGTGTGTGTGTGTGTGTGTGTGTGTGTGTGTGTGTGTGTGTGTGTGTGTGTGTGTGTGTGTGTGTGTGTGTGTGTGTGTGTGTGTGTGTGTGTGTGTGTGTGTGTATGTCCTGAATCAAAGGCCCTCATTGTTGGAATGAGAAGCAGATGTTTGAGTGGAATTCTCCTGACTGCAGCACTTTTTTTCCATGGAGCTGTAAGCCTGCTCTCCACTGCTGATCTCTCTCTTTCCTCTCTCTCGTTCTCTCCCTCTCTCCCCGTTTCTCTTCGATCTCTCTTTACCTCCCTCCCCCACTATGCTTCTCTACATGCCCCCCTCTCTCTTTCTCTGCCTGGCAGTACATTTTCCACCATCTCTCTCTATCTCTCTCTCTCTCTCTCTCTCTCTCTCTCTCCCCCCTCTGTAGTCCTCTCAGTGTGATTTCTAACTACAGTCTTGTGTTCCCACCACATGTGCACCCCGCCCTTTTGACGTGAATGGAGCGATGGAGAGAGGAGGGGATGGTGGAAGAAAAAGGAACAGTGCCTCTCCTGCTCTCCTTCCTTCATTCTTTCTCTCTCTTCCTCTCTCTCTCTTCCTCTCTCTCTCTTTCTCTCTCTCTCTCTTTTTGTGCTGTGGCTGCCACGTAGTCAGTCTTAACAGTGTGAGGGAGCGCTCTGCTGCTGTGTGTGTGTATGTATGTGTGTGTGTGTGTGTGTGTGTGAATGGAAGGAAGTGTCCATGGCTGGGATGTGGGGCTTGTGTTGCATCATTCCTTTTCCTCCCTCTCTCCTTCTTCCTGTCCAGCACACATAACGTAGCGACACTAAAATGGCATTAAAACAAATGCCCTCCACGCACGTGTGTGTGTGTGTGTGTGTGTGTGTGTGTGTGTGTGTGTGTGTGTGTGTCTGTGTGTCTGTGTGTGTCTGTGTGTGTGTGTGAACTTTGTGGTATGTGTTCTCATCAATGTCTTACTAATGTCTTACTCACGTCTCATTTAGCCCCCTTCCAGACATGACACACTAGACCCAGCAAGCCATTTATTTAAGGCTTTACATGGTGTGTGTGTGTTTGTGTTTTATTGGAGGTCATCAATGTCAAACTTAGAGGTGTAGAGCTATTAGGCATGACACAGCAGACCAGTGAGGCTTCATTACTATAGACTTCAGTCTGGTGTGTGTAAATCACACCCTGTTATGAATAAGGATGCCATTCTTCAGTGTCCCACCCTGCGTGGAGTCATGTTGCTGTGGAAACCTCTCAGGAAGGCATTATTGGGATGACACCTGGTGGGATGGATGTTGTAGCTGTACACTGAGCAGTTTGGATAGATATCATCATGTGACAAACACACACACACACACACACACACACACACACACACACACACACACACACACACACACACACACACACACACGCACACTTGAAGTGTTTGAGATTATAGTGTCATTTCTCCTGCCCTTTCCCAAAGTAAAGCTGAAGCTACTAGCAGGTCTCCTTATGTGATTTAAAGTACTGAGGAAAAGAGCCCAGTAACTAGCATCATCTGAACTCTGCCCAGGCAGAAGGGATTAAAAGGAGAGATGAAGGGAAGGAGAGGAGGGTGAGGAAGACTTAGATGGAGTGAGGGAGTGAGAGAAAGATTAGTGGTGTGATTTCAGGTCCTTTGCTGAGGAGGTGTAGGTGAATTCACTGATACAATGAAAGAATCCTCTCTCTCTCTCTTCCTTTTTCTCTCTTTCTTTGCCTCTTAGACTCATAAATACAAGTAATTGTATTCAGGGATGCATTTTGATGTGATATACAATCTGAAATGTGTCCATATGACACAAGCAAGAGGGAGGGCTTTGTGTGTGTGTGTGTGTGTGTGGGCGTGCGTGCGTGTCACTGCTCTGATGTTAATGGGATCGATTTAACTGCATTAAGCGGATAGAGAATCACAACACAGCAAAACAGATTTTACATTTCACACACACAGACACTAACGCAATCGCACACAGAGCTCTGTGCATCAGATGTTGCTTTGATGACATACATGGCTCCCATTGCATTCTTGCTTTGTGTGTGTGATGTTGGAAACCTCTAACATCTGTGCTTGTGTGTGTGGAAGGGGAGGGGGGTCTGCGGGTCTAGCCCAATTGCGCAAGAAGGGCCACAGAAAAAGACAGTAGAAACAGCTGTCTTCCAGAAGTTTCTGTTGGTATGCGGAACACACACACACACACACACACACACACACACACACACACACACACACATATATACAAATACAAACCCAACCCAACTCAACTGAATATACACAAACCAACACACTGGCACACAAGCTAGGAGTGGTTTTGGAGAGGAGTGGAATGCTGATGTTAAGGAGTGTGTGTGTGTGTGTGTGTGTGTGTGTGTGTGTGTGTGTGTGTGTGTGTGTGTGTGGGTGTGGGTGTGGGTGTGGGTGTGGGTGTGGGTGTGGGTGTGGGTGTGGGTGTGGGTGTGGGTGTGGGTGTGGGTGTGGGTGTGGGTGTGTGTTTGTGTTCTGTTAACCCTCTGGAGACTGGAAAATTCTCGACTAGTGACCTCAGTCCTGCTGCATCTCTGAGCTTTCTTTGTGCTGGGCACACACACACCCTTCAGAGTTATGTCTTTTACTTTTGCTGACCCACTCTTTTTTGACAGATCCTCTTCATTTGTTTGTCAGTTTGCTCCATCCTTTAAATCTCTCACATCTATAGCCCTCCCTAGACATTGATGATGGTGCTCTCGAGAATGTCATGTTGCACCACAATGGTTCTACAGTAGCCCAGAACAGACAAACCAAAACACTGCCTACAGATAGGCCTTTTTTGCGGTGTTATGGCATTTGACGGGTTGCAATTACACAACCTCACCACTAGATGCCACTAAAAACTACAAACTGTACCTTTAAAAAAAGTTTGAGGTTTCTTTTTTACATTGTCTGTCTGACATAACTGTGGATGAAATCTCAAGAGTTATGTGCTGTTACACAGACACTGTGTGATGGTGGCAACGTGATGCATCTGATGGTTATTATTTATAGAACAATCTCATCGTCTCTGTTTGTCACTGTCTCTGGCAACAAACACTTTAATGTCCCATGTGTAAACGCAAACCGCTGCTCATGCTCAATAGTAATTGCATATAACAAATTGACAGTCATAAAGATGAAAATTGTTGGAAAGCTTGGGAACTAATCAACCTGATTCTCTCTCTTTCTTTTTCTCTTTTATCTCCTTCCACAGTTTGAGTGCTCTTCCTCCGGCTCCACTCTTCCCCAATGCCCACGTCAGCTGTGCCCACGTACCCGTTGCCGTGGCGCTGAGCCATCTCTGCCCGTGTGTGTGAGCGAGCGTCTGTGGAGGGTGTCTGAGACACCGAGGGTGTCCAGTGCAAAGGTTCAGCGGCTGAGAGGGGGGGGCGGGGCCACGTGCTGGGGGCGTGGTTGGAGGTTTTCCGAGGGGGGCCAGGCACCCGAAGATGAGCAGGCGCGGTTTCAATATCAACAAAACCATGCAAGACCGCCGCTGTGTGTGTGTGTTCCTCCCCAACGACGACACACTCAATGTCATCGTCAGTGTGAGTGTCTCGAGGCATGCATGAATACACACACACTCACACACACACACACACATAAAAAAATATCTTTCGATGAAAAAACATGTAATAAATGTGTTGCTTATGCTGCTAATTCTTATGATTTACTTAATTTCTAGAAACTTTATGGTTGCCAGCACTAGTTACAATGGCAGATAAATCAAATTGAATTGTGACCCAAGAATCGTGATTGAATCATATTGTCAGCTACCTGGTGACTCCCACCCCTGATGTTGACTCCAACTTCGAGGGTGTATTGACTGAGATTGAGGAGTGTGTTGGGGGATGTTGACTCATGTTGGATCTTTGTGATTATTTGATCAGGTTAAGACTCTGTGCCAGGAGCTCCTGGTTCAGGTGTGTGATCTGCTGAGACTCAAGGACTGCCACCTGTTTGGACTCAGTGTCATTCAGAGTAAGTGAAGCACATGTCTGTACTCTAGACTCTACAAGGTGTGCGTGTGCGTGTGCGTGTGCGTGTGCGTGTGCGTGTGCGTGTGCGTGTGCGTGTGTGTGTGTGTGTGTTTGTGTGTGTGTGTGAAAGAGAGAATATCAGTGAGGGAGAATATTAGAGAGCCAGTCACTCTGGGTGACACCATCATTCAGGTGACCCCACTCCATGACAAAGGGAATTGTGTGTGTGTGTGTTTGCTTGCATGTGAGCTGGAGTCAGAATGGCGGAGGGGCACGGATTCCTGGCCTGCCTGAGCAGTGCGTGTGAAATCGCTAAATAAACACACACACACACACACACACACACACACACACACACACACTGACTTATTTAGGCTTTTTAGCATGTGCCTTTCTGTATTTGTGTTGGTGAATGTGTGTGTGTTTGTTGTGTGCGTGACTCTGACATTGTGGTGTATAGTAGCATGATTCTGTTTGATGAATCCAAGCACCCCTTGGCTGGAGGCTGGGGTGTTGAAACCAGTTGGGCTGGTGGAGCAGACGCAGCACACTGCTCAAATAACACACTTCCCATGGCTGTAACGACATGGAGTAGTTTGTTTTCGACAAAATAACCGCTACTCCACCTACTGTCCTGGAAGTGTATTGTTTTCAGCACCCACAGCCGTTGGAGCACCATAACAGCAACACAAATGCTTATTAGTGCGTCCAATCCGGCTGCCCGCCCATCAGTCCGGGAGTTTGAGTACCCTAACGGCACCTTTATACTGCTAACTGTGTGTGTCTGTGTCTGTGTCTGTGTCTGTGTCTGTGTCTGTGTCTGTGTCTGTGTCTGTGTCTGTGTCTGTGTCTGTGTCTGTGTCTGTGTCTGTGTCTGTGTGTGTTCACAGATAATGAGCATATCTATATGGAGCTTGGCCAGAAACTGTCCAAGTATTGTCCCAAAGAATGGCGAAGAGAGGCCAGCAAGGTAATACTTAAACATTCTCTCACACACACATACACACAATACACAAAATATACTCACATCAAATACATACACAATAAATATACACACACCATTTTGATGTTGTTTATGATGTCTAAGGATGTGTATGATCATGCTTCAGGGTATCGACCAGTTTGGACCTCCAATGATCATCCACTTCAGAGCCCAGTATTATGTGGAGAATGGGCGACTTATTAGGTGAGCTACAAAAAAAAAACCACACACACACACACACACACACACACACACACACACACACAGCTGCACCTGCTACCTGAGTTATAGATATGCATAAAAGAAATATCCATGGTTCTTCCTTAAATGATTATCCCCATGTTTCTTTGTCTCAATCTTCGTCTCCCTGTCTCTTACCTTCCTCTCTCTCTTACCTTCTTTCTCTCTCTCTCTCTCTCTCTCTCTCTCTCTCTCTCTCTCTCTCTCTCTCTCTCTCTCTCTCTCTCTCTCTCTCTCTCTCTCTCTCTCTCTCTCTCTCTCTGTCTGTGTGTGTGTATCAGTGATCGCTCGGCGCGGTACTACTACTATTGGCACCTGAGGAAGCAGGTGCTGCAGTCCCAGTGCATCCAGAGAGAGGAGGCCTACTTCCTGCTGGCTGCCTTCGCCCTGCAGGCAGACCTGGGCAACTTCAAGCGGAACAAGCACTTTGGCAAATACTTCGAGCCCGAGGCCTACTTCCCACCATGGGTGAGTGTCTCATCTGCAGGGACACACACATGCATTACACACACACACACACACACACACACACACACACACACACGCATACTCAGACATACACCCCCACATACTCAGACATGCACTCACACACACATGTAAGTATACACCACCGCTGTAACAGTTACACACATGTTATAGAAGTGATTAACTGTAGATGTCATAGAGTAGTTGTTTTTTCATCCTTCAATGGTCCTTTTTATCATTCTAACCTGAGCAACTCAGAAGAGGAATCCCAGTTGTTTTTTTATACTAGCAAAGTGTGCGTGTGTGTGCGTGTGCACACAGTCATTAATCAAACTTAGACACTTTTGATCCGGAAGGCAAGGGGGGATTTTTGGAAGTAGGACAGCAGGTTTATTTTAGCCACTAGAAGTGGCACACACAAACGTGTGTGTGTGTGTGTGTGTGTGTGTGTGTATGTGTGTGTGTGTGTGTGTGTGTGTGTCAGAGAAATAAAGAATGGAGAAGGAGAATGTGTCACTTTTTGGAAGGTGAGGTGATCAGCACTTCTCTCTTGCCCCCATTACAGTTAATTTAGCTACCGCACTTCCGCCATTTGTCCTCTTCCTTTCCAGACATATGGACACACACACACACACACACACACACATTCATGCACACAAAGAAAGAGACCAAGATGCCACAAGGAGCAGGAAATGTTTGGATGGCCATTATTTAAAAACATTCCCCCCCGCTCCCCCAATGGCTTTCTCTCTACTCTCAGAGTGTCCTAAATCATGTAAACAGTGAAACATTCCCACAACTGGCTGTACACAGGTGTGTGTGGGAGTGTTTGTTTGTGGTCGCACAAAAATGTGTGGGACTATTTGTTTGTGATCTTAAAAAAAATCTCTGGCTGGGTCATTGCAGGGTGCTTATTTTACACACAGACAGGCACTGCTTTATTTATGTCTGAAAGTCTGACAAGTTCTTGGCACTCATACTGTCTCTATGAGCTGCTTTATTTACTGTGCGTGTGTGTGTGTGAGTGTGTGTGTGAGGTGGGTGAGTGAGTGAGTGAGAGAGTGAGAGAGAGTGTTCGGACATTCATAAGTCAGGATTATTTTTAAAGGCTGGTTTTGAATGATGATGTCTTCAGACACACACAAACACACAGGCATAGTCCAACACAGTCAGGCTAACAATTTCCTTTTGGATTGTGAGTTATGACCTTGACGTTTTGGGTTTTACTGTGTGTGTGCATTTGTAAAACTCTCACATACACTAGCACCCAACCTTTGTAGCACTCATGTAGATGACCATGCTGGTGTAGGTGAGACGCCCACCCAAACTAACACACACAACACCAGTTCACAATTGGCCTCTTTTTGTAAAGTGCACAGCAGTGACATGATGTCTTCAGTATACTCCCCAATGTTTTGTTAACACACACACGTGACGCACATACACTGAAAGTATCTCTGGCTACAAGCGATAACATGTTATGAGTGCATCCCGAGGCACAGGTTCACCACACACACACACACACGCACACGCACACACACACACACACACTAAACCCATTCCTCTGTGTAACAGGTGATCGCTAAGCGTGGCCGTGAGTACATCCTGAGGCACATCCCGAACATGCATAAAGACCAGTATGCCCTGACCGCCTCAGAAGCCCACCTCAAATACATCAAAGAGTCTGCCCAGCTGGATGACGTCACCGTGCACTACTACAGACTCTACAAGGTGTGTGTGTGTGTGTGTGTGTGTGTGTGTGTGTGTGTGTGTGTGTGTGTGTTGAGATCTATCCAATATTGAGCTACTGAATAAAGTGGTGTTTAACTTATTATTCAGGTATACATTGTTGATAAATGTTTTCATCGCTTTACATACCACTCCGTCTTACTAGTCCTCTGTCTCTCTTTCTCTCTCTCTCTCTCTCCATCTGTCTCCCTCCCCCTCCCTCAGGATAAAAAAGAACTTGAGGCCTCTCTCACTTTAGGGCTGACATTGCGTGGAATCCAGATATTTCAGGTAATTTGTGTGTGTGTGTGTGTGTGTGTGTGTGTGTGTGTGTGTGTGTGTGTGTGTGTATGCGTGTGTTTGTTTGTGTGTGTGTGTGCATGCATGCTAGAGGCCTTTGCACTAGCAAATGCTAGAGGACTCTGACATGTTGAGACAAATATCGTCTGCAAGTATTTTTGTGATGTTTTGCTGCCTGATATCTTCAGAGACATTCTCTTATTTTGGAGATATGAATGTATTACAGTCAATTAGTTTACTGTGTGTGTGTGTTTGCATTTGAACAGAATGTGGGCTCAGTACGGCAACTACTGTATGACTTCCCCTGGACCAACGTTGGCAAGCTGGTGTTTGTGGTGAGTGGCTCTTGTCCCTCATGTTTCTTCCATCTGTCTATGTCATTCCTTCAGTGAGCTTAAAATGTGTGTGTGGTTGTTTTGTAGGTTTGTTTTCTGATTTGGGATAGGTGTGCGTGTGTCTGTGTGTGTGAGAGAGGCTTGTGTTTTGTTGTGGAAATGTTGATGCCGGATGACAACTGATTTATCTAATCACTGTGGAACTAATCAGGGATTTGGGAAAAGTCACTCTGGCCAAGAAAACACATACATACATACACACACACACACACACACACACACACACACACACACACACACACACACACACACACACACACACACACACACACGGCTGTCCACATGTTGACGCACGCACTGACACGTGCCAAAGAGCCAGGGGTGGAGTAAGCTGCTCATGAACTCCAGATGTTGTGATGGCCATTTCTTTGGGGGGGGGGGGGGGGTGTGTGTGTGTGTGTGTGTGTGTGTGTGTGTGTGTGTGTGTGTGTGTGTGTGTGTGTGTGTGTGTGTGTCTGGGTTGCTGGGTGTGTGTAACATCTGATTGGCTGTTACGTGCATAGATCTGTATCGAGCAGGGCCAGTAGTCTCTCGAGCTGAAGCAGTTACTATGGGTCTATTTGATGTGGTTGGGCGTTATGTATTCATGCGCGCGTGTGTCTGTCACTTGTGTGTGCTCGTGACTTTATGCAAAATTTGACTGTCTGGTGACTGCACAGAGTATCATGTTAAGTACATAATATACCTGATGAAGCATACAGCAGCAGTATCTGTACGTATTCAGTGCTCTCTGTAGATGTTCATGCTGTTACCAGAGGAACTTTAATTTAGGGTTGAACTAATACCCTTGGCCTCTCTGTCTTAATCAAAGCATAACAGAATAGTTACTGCGTGCGTGCGTGTGTGTGTGTGTGTACGTTTGTGTGTGCGTGTGTGTGTGTGTGTGTGTGTGGCCGCCTCACTTTAGGAAAGGGTAAACAAACAAGCCCTGTCTGTGAAAACCAGCTGTGCGCACTCATCATCGTGCTGAGCTGTGTGTGTGTGTGTGTGTGTGTGTGTGTGTGTGTGTGTGTGTGTGTGTGTGTGTGTGTGTGTGTGTGTGTGTGTGTGTGTGTGTGTGTGTGTGTGTGTGTGTGTGTGTGTGTGTGTGTGTGACCGCGCGTGTGTGTGTGTGACCGCGCGTGTGTGTGTGCATCTCAGCAGGATGACTTACAACAGCAGAGGGAAATAATGTTTCTGCTGACAACATACACACAAAATCTCTTAAAGCTGTCTATAAACTGCCAGCACAGCTACCGATGAGGTTTAAAATGAGAGCTTACTTTTGTTCAGTGTGTGTCAAGGTGTGTCTGTGTGTGTGCATGAACAGGGTGATTTACTGTTATTTTTAGATCTAGGACATTTCTCTATTTGGTTGAGGCTGTGCTAAGAGCCCAAGGGCTAAACAGACACTTAAAACTCTGCATACAGTAGATGTGTGGTACAGAGATGTTTAGAGAATTAAACTCTTCATATAGATGTGTGGTGAAGAGATGTACAGAGTATTAAACTCTTCATATAGATGTGTGGTGCAGAGATGAATAGAGTATTAAAATCTACATATAGATGTGTGGTGCAGAGTATTAAACTCTACTTATAGATGTGTGGTGCAGAGATGTATAGAGTATTAAAATCTACATATAGATGTGTGGTGCAGAGTATTAAACTCTACTTATAGATGTGTGGTGCAGAGATGTATAGAGTATTAAAATCTACATATAGATGTGTGGTGCAGAGTGTTAAACTCTACTTATAGATGTGTGGTGCAGAGATGTGTAGAGTATTAAACTCTACATATAGATGTGTGGTGCAGAGTGTTAAACTCTACTTATAGATGTGTGGTGCAGAGATGTGTAGAGTATTAAACTCTACATATAGATGTCTGGCTGTTGCAGAGATGTATAGATTATTTTCACTAGTAGGCTTGAAGCATACTGAAGCTATCATGTCGGGTCCCTCTGCTGTCTTAAGCTCAGTTTGCTGATGTGGCCTTTTCCACCTGTCTGTCCTCTGTCTACTCGTTCATCCCTCACCTCATCCTCCCGTCCACCACTCTTTTTTTTTCCCATACTCCTTGACTCATCATCGTCATCTTTCCCTGTCTCCATCCCCCTTCTTCTCACTCTCTCATTCCATCTCACTCTCCCCTTCTCTTGCCCCCTCTTTATTTTTCTATCATTATATCCATCTCTCTGTCTCCACAACTCTCCACCTCTCTACCTATCTCAGGCTCTACCTATCTCAGGCTAAAAATCATTTTTTTCCTCTCGTCCGTTTCTGTCCCCCCATTCATCCCACTCTCCATCTCTCTTTTTTTCTCTTCCTCACCATCTCTCTCTCTGTCTTTCAGGGCAAGAAGTTTGAGATTCTGCCAGACGGACTGCCCTCGGCACGGAAGCTCATGTACTACACCGGCTGCCCCATGCGCTCGCGCCACCTCCTGCAGTTGCTTAGCAACAGCCACCGCCTCTACATGAACCTGCAGCCTGTGCTCAAGCAGGTGCGCCGCCTGGAGGAAAACGAAGGTACGGCCTGTGTCTGTCTGTGTGTCTGTGTGTGTCTGTGTGTGTGTGTCTGTGTGTGTCTGTGTGTGTCTGTGTGTGTCTGTGTGTGTGTGTGTGTCTGTGTGTGTCGGTGTGTCTGTGTCTGTAGGTGTGTTTAGGGAGGTGTTTATACATGAGCTAGGTACATGTAGTATGTTGCTAGGTGATAACATTCAACTATTCCTGTGCCTTTGCAACTGTGTGTGTGTTTGCAGTTTTACATTTAGGAAGTTCAGTATGTGTGAGTGTGTGTGTGTGTGTGTGTTCGGTGTGTGTTTGCTGAGGTAGGTGAACATGTGCTATAAATAGTAGATGCTACCGTCGGCATGCTGAGGTCAAAGAAAATGTGCTGAGATGCAGCATGCTGTATGTTGGACCATGTGGCGGTGTCTGGGAAGGTGTGTGTATGTGAAAGAGGGAGTGTGTGTGTATGTGAGAGTGTCTATTTTACTCTGTGGAAAATAGGCAGCATTGAGGTTGGTGAAAGGATGACTGTGTGTTGTGCTGTTAGGCTTAATATGTACCCTATTTGTTTAGTCATCATTAACAGAATATAAGCTGTACCATGCATTGTACATGTGTGTGTGTGTGTGTGTGTGTGTGTGTGTGTGTGTGTGTGTGTGTGTGTGTGTGTTTGTGTGTTTGTGTGTTTGTGTTTGTGTGTGTGTGTGTGTGTGTGTGTGTGCTTGTGGTTTACTTCCCCTGTCTGCTCCACCCCCACTTATGGAGTAGATGTAGTACCATGAGTTGTACTGTGTTATAGTGTATTTGTGATTTAACATCCCCCCCCCCCCCCTCCACACACACACACACACAGAGAAGAAGCAGTACCGTGAGTCGTACATCAGCGATGCTCTGGAGCTGGACATGGACCATCTGGACGGCCGCTCCCGGGCCAGTGGCAGCAGCATGGGCAGTGTGTCGCGCCACAAGCGCCTGTCACGCCACTCCACCACCAGCCACGGCAGCTCGCACACCTCGGGCATCGACACGGGCAGCTTCCGCGTGCCCGGGCAAGGAGCCCCTAGGCCCCTGCGCCCGGGAAGCTCGTCCACCAACAGCCACGCCAGCACACACACGTCAGGCGTGGAGAGCGGTGGGAAGGACCGGGTGCTGGATGACGATGACGATGATGATGGTGAGGCACACACACACACACACACACACACACACACACACAAACACACACACACGGGCAAATACACACAGTGTATGGCATGTAATGTCATTTGTAACTTTAAGTAATGGTCGTGGGTTGTGATGGTTGTATCCACAGAGATTGAGATGCTGGTGGATGACCCTAAGGACTATGAGGAGCTGCATGAGCTGGCTCTGGAGCTCAACCAGGACCTGTGCATCCACATCACTGAAGACATGCTCACCTCCAGCCAGAACAATGGATACTCTGGTGTGTACACACACACACACACACACACACACACACACACACACACACACACACACACACACACACACAGGAGGGGAGCTTACAAGTCTGCTCACCGCCAGGCAGTGAGCAGACAGCTAAATTATATACCATACACCTGTTTACCCACCTAGAAACAACACAAAATATCACAGAAGAATCCGTAAAGGTACACATCAGCTCACCACTACCTCAATCAAGTTATACACAGACATAGTACATACCCATCAAAACGGTTTCACTACTGTTGGTGTTTGTTTTTAACGGTGGCAGCTGCTTTGGTCTTTATCATGGCAGGACTTGTGGTGAAGGATGTGAGCTCATCCACTTCCAGCTCATCAGAGACAGTCGTGAAGATGAGGGGGCAGAGCATCGAGTCCCTACCACAGGTAACACACACACACACACACACACACACACACACACACAAAGGCCCAGCATTATGTGTGAGTGCCTGACTTTTAAGAGTTGATCATCCTGATTGTCACGCTGTAGAGTATGGTAGTTCATGCAAACCAAATGGAACATGCAGACTTTTGCAAAGTGAGTGCTTAAGGTCATGAAAATAAAGCCGGTTTTGGTACTTTTTCTTTGCCCAATCTCTTCCACTCCTCCTCTTTCCTCATGGATCTCTCTTCTCATCTTTTCTTTTTTCCCTTCACCCCTCTCCTCTCCTCTCCTCCTCTTGTCCCCCAGACGGTGGTGTGCAAGAAGGAGCAGGGCTCCACAGACCGCCACAGCCAATCGCTGGACGACGTGCGGCTCTACCAGCGCAGCGTCTCAGAGTGGGCGGAGCTGTGCCAGGACACCGCCCACAGCTACACCTTCGGCTGCGCCCAGGAGCTGGACAGCGCCGCCAGTGGCTACCAGGGCCTCGGCGAGCAGTGCGCCGGTATCCGCGGCGACCAGTCGGCCTTCCCCATCAAGCGCACCAACAAGTACTTCTCCCTCGACCTGACCACTGACGAGGTGCCCGAGTTTGTGGTGTGAGAGCCCGTGGTGGAGGAGGATCAAGATGGACACACTAACACACAGGCTACATTCAACACACACAAACAGACACACACACACACACACACACAGATTCCTCGCTAAATCCCTGACAAACTCACACACAGATTCCTCTGTGCTGTTGTGTGCCATCATCCCCCTGCATCACAGCCATACAGCGATCATCTCTGGAGGAGTCGGGTCAGATGTCTTTACTCAGAAACACCACGGAGGTCCGAGTCTACGGGCCGTGGTAGAGCTGGACAAGTCGGAAAATCTGCGCCGGAAACAGATGCAGATCCATGGAGCTGGAAGTCTGGGAAAGGGAATTTCTTTGAAAGGAGATGTAAGGGAAAGATGGGAATTTTCCCATCATTATCAATTCATATTATGGATTATATATATATATGAATATATATATGAAAAACTGCATCTTTAAAAAGCATGAACTCAGTTGAGAAGAAGGCTTGTGTGTGTGAGAGAGAGTGAGCGAAAGAGAGGGAGTTAATACCTGCATGTATCCTTTCCTCTTTTACAAGTCAATTTTGCATCTGTATTAAGTGCCAAGAATCAAGAACATACACACACACACACACACACAAGAGAAATTAACTTGTATGCGCTATGAACCAAAGACTGGCTTCATTGAGAGCCTTTGGATTTCAGCTGACAGAATGGCACACAATGGCTAACCAATGAAATTTGGCTCACGTAACCACAGCAATGGTACAGCCAATATGATTGAATGAAATTCGGGTAACTAGCGCAACTTTTTAGGGAACGGACATCTTCATTGGTCAGCTGGGATTAAGAAAAGACTTGTGACTTTAGGAAATGATTGTTGAGAAAGCGACCAGTGGTGGATGTCAGACGCCATGTCCAGCTTCGTATGTGCCAGGATGTGTGTTGTGCCAACCACCCCGCCCCACCCGTCTCCCCACCTGCCCCACCCTGACAGCAGACTGCCGTAACCAAGCCTCTAGTGCCTTTGAAAATGCTATGCAGGTCCCGTGACCGTTAATAATAAGCCTTGACAATCTCACACACTCACATTGCTTGTAGGTCATTTCACTCTACATTAGGTGTCAATGTGAAATTCCTGCTCCTTTCAGGACCCTTTGTATGTCCCCCCCCACACACACAGACGTACACACACACATATATTAGTACAGAACTCCATTGAGAGTAGATCCATGGATGCCAGAGACTGGTGTCATTCCCAGCCTCTCCTGGTTGAAAGGTGATTGGGATTGAGTAGGAGCGTGTGACGCACATGGTAGGTCTCATTGCTGCCTGACTGGATGGGTGAGTGTGTGTGTGTGTGTGTGTGTCCCTGAGGCGGGATGTGTTCGCACTTGTTTGGCTGTTGCCGGCCAAGTGAATTCCACAAAATGGAGAGATGTTGACGCAGTGACGAGACTGAGACTTCTCGAATCCACATGCTCTTTCTGTCTTGGGCTCTTTTTCTTCACTCCTCCGATTCTTTTTCTCTTTTCTCATAGAGGTTTCCTTCAGAGAACACCATTTTTTAATTAAGGCTATCAAACTGAAGTATTTTTGTATGGAGGTTGATTCCCCAGATAAAAAAAAGTGTGAAGCTGTGTGTGTGTGTGTGTGTGTGTGTGTGTGTGTGTGTGCGTGTGCGTGTGCGTGTGCGTGTGCGTGTGCGTGTGCGTGTGCGTGTGCGTGTGCGTGTGCGTGTGCGTGTGCGTGTGCGTGTGCGTGTGCGTGTGCGTGTGCGTGTGCGTGCGCGTGCGCGTGCGTGTGCGTGCATACGGGTGCGCGCGCATGTGTGTGTGGCGTAATGGCGTACATTTCCCCATGTGATACAAAACAACATTTCCGTTCTGTATCATCATCAGATCTGCATCCTTTTAATGGAACAGATTTCAGGAAAAGGAACACACACAAAACTCCCCTGCTGTCAGTTTTGCTCTCTGCTGACTCAGAATGTTGGTAGATCTGGAGGGACTTGTCACATAATTTCAGTGTCACCACAACCACAAACACAGCTGTTCAAAAGGCCATAATTTATATCTCCACATAATATTTTCAAAATGTTGATTCGTATAGATAAGATCAACGTTTTGACTAATGTTGCAGTATGATCTGTGGTCTTGAACTTCATATTTCAGTTGTGCTGTCGATGTGTTTTTTGGTACTGACAAGAAAATGCATTATGCGGCAAATAATATGCCATACACCTGTTTACCCACCTAGAAACAACACAAAATATCACAGTAGAATCCGTAAAGGTACAAAGAACCCGGTCAGTGGCAGCACTTAGTACCCTGACTGTGCTATGCAGAATCTAACAGGTTCTTCCTTCTAAAGGTTCTCTGTGGAACTCCTGAGAGGTACTTCACTGAAGAGACTTAAGGGTTGGAGCGCTGTGATTGATTGAGAGACTTAATTATTACACTGTCCAACACACACACAGCATTAATGCTGAAAATCAACCCCCAGTCCCCTAGAAACCGAGGTAGAACTTCCCTGGTAAGGACAAAGAACCAAAAGAAAGGGAAGGACTGTTCTGGAGGAGACGGAGAGAAAGAAGAGGAAGCGAGAGGGAGAGCTTGTCCGCCACCCTGCTCTCCAGGTTGAGTAGTTTGGGATGTGAAGCTGTCGCAGGGCAGCACGTGTCCACTCACCCATCCCCTTGAGCACTAACAGCAATAAAGAGTCCAGGCGATGCAGGCATTTACCATCACCCATCACAGCAGGGTGGAGAAAGCCTGTCTCAACTCTAACCATCACTAGTTAAACACTAAGAGTGTTTAATATTCGTGTGGAAATTGTTACATGTTTCTAACCAGAGAAGGTCGTGTGGCCCTCTGTTTTTTTTTTCTTCTTCTATCTTTGGTCTATTTTGGACAGGTCAACCAAGGGAAACAAGTATTTGTTTGTTGGGTTTGTTGCAAACTATTATTGTGGTAGTAGTTGCTGTTGTAATTGTAACAACCTTCCCATAGCAGATAACTCTGGAGCAATTCTGGCCTGCATCTGGTTCAGGTCCAGCTGAGTAGTTTGAGAGTCGGTGGCTATCGGGGAATAACAAAGGAAACAATAACAGTAATATTATATGTTCTTTCATCAATGCTAGGTGTAAAGCCATAGACTTAACAGTCTGGATCTGTGTGTACAGAAAATGGTGTCGTCTGTGATTTTGTGTGTTGACCTGTACACATGGTTGTATATGGAGTAATTAAGAATGAGCGAGTGTGTGTGTGCGTGTGTGTGTGTGTGTGTGTGTGTGTGTGTGTGACAGAGAGGTAGCGTGTGTCTCTGCACCAAGCATTCACCGTCCTTTCTGTGAAAGGAAGTCCCTTCTGGAAGAAAAGTGAAATGTATTTCTTTAATGTACTCTCTCTCGCTCTCCTGTAGCTTTTGATTTCTCATTTTGTCTGACCCTTTTGTGACAGCTTTTGTTTAAAATAATGAAGTCTGATCAGTGCCTTTTGGGTACTAATGTCCTCAAACCAACAAATACTCAATAAAAATAAATACCTGCATTTGACAAACTAGTCCTCTGGTGTTTTTACTTAAAGGCAAGTGGCATACAGCAGAAAAGGGAAGAAATGAAATGTTGACCCGATAAATCCATTAATCATCGTTAATGATTTTAAATATTCAGAATATTTAAGTAAGTAAAATATGCAGTGCTGATCTTCATTTAATAATAAGATAATTTGATAATAAGCAGACCGGCTCGCCTTCAATATTAATAGCAGAGGTGACATTGTTAACATCCTGGAACATTCCTGCGATAATGACCTGATAAATACATTTTGAAGTAAAAATTTGCCTCGTCTCCCTGCTTATGAATGTTTTATGTGGAGGTGCCGCACTCTGCTGGAGGTTTGTCGAACTACTCATGAATGGGCCTTGCGAAAAGGTGAGATTTTGTTGCATTTTGAAAGTTTTTTTTTTAATTATTTGCCTCCCTGAAAAAGTGTAGTGTGTGTGTGTGTGTGCTCTATTAAAGTTCGGCCCAAAAGTACAAATTTTGTTTTCCTTTCCTTCTATATATTCTATTTTTTATTTATGTAAAAGCTGCCTCCTAAAATGTTATTTTTAATTCTAGCAGTACAAGTAAGGCTATTTTACACATCGTGCATTTACTGCCTATGCAGAAACTAGTTTTTGTGTTCAGGCTTTGCGTATTCAGTGGGGGGTGGGGGCGGGTGGCTATAACGGTTATTTGTATCCACGTCCATACACAGCTTGACGGTTTTTGATTGAATCAAATTAGAACGATTTCGTGTCGAGCACGATCGTGCAGCCTACACTGGCAGAGGGGTATGATTTGAGCATTATCTATTCGTGTTGGATTTAGTTACCCACCCATATGCAACACCAGAATGAAATCCCTGTAACAGTCCAACTGATTTGAGGACAATGGGCCTCATTCTCGACAGCAGTTGGGAAGACTTTCCGAAGGATTTCAGAAGGAACTCCACTTCGGAAACATTTATGAAAACATTTGCATTCTCGTTATTTTTTTTTTCTTCTGTGCTTTCTTCTGAACTTCAGACAACTTTCAGAACTCGAAATAGCAGTCGTAACTCTACCGGAATCTTCTCAAATGGGATTCCACGGGCCATCTTGTGGTTATTTGAGGAATCGCGTTGAGGAATGACATTTGAAAAAACTCCGTATTACAGTAAAAGGGTTAACGGTTGAATTTGTGAGAACCCGTTGGTGATTGCGTTCACGTCAGCTCTACAGACATCCTCGGATTAAAATAATTATGATAATAATGAATACGAGAATATTTGTATCATTAACAATTACGTTTCACATTTATAGTCATAATTATACGAGGTAGTGTTTATTGTTACACTAGGTCTATATGGCTCGTAGCTTGACTGTTCTCTCCCTTGTACGTCACTTTGGACAAAGGCCACGTCTGCTAAGAGACTGATTGTGAATGACATGAACACTGCAAATGTAAGTGAATAAATAAATAAACACTAAACTCAATCTATGAATTGAGGCATGAATTTATTGCAATTTATACTACTACTGGTGGCCAGTCTTCACCCCTATGGTATTCGAATGACAGGACGGACTACAATTTATACTCATACTTGGAACCGGTCTTCACACCTATGGTGCCTATTTTTTGATACAAAAAAAGTGACTACTTAAATGTGTTTTACGGACTTTGGACGTTCAACGTTATACAATATCTCCACCTTATTAATGAACACCTGTTACGAGGTGGATTCGGGAGATTGCGACAGCAAACGTTTCTAAAATTGCGTCTCCTAATAAGGAGCTGGCAGGGCGTGTATGTATGCAAATCCACTTTCACGAGAACGCGCATCAATCTAAGAAACTAATCGGAAGGAACCCAGCTGAGAAGACTTCGGCTGCTTATGAACACATTTTCAAGCGTGCGGGAATGCAGCGGAAGTGTTTCTCATACGTTGTTTTTGCGAAGTCGTGTAAGAAACATTTCTGAAGAATTACTGAAAAAGGTCGAGAATGAGGCCCAATGTCATTTGTCAACCTGGGCAGAGCTATCAGCCTGGGACGACAGAGAGGGCGAGGACCTGTAGTGGGCCCTTATATAGCCTTCTTCAGGGTCGGAGCTAGAACAAATACTAAAGAGAGGCATATAAAGGCACAAAATTACTTGCAAAATCAAGTAGAAGGATTTAATGTGAGGAATGGCATTCTGTCTAGTAAGGACACTTTGAAATTACAAATTAACAGTTTCAGTCTGAACAGAATATAACATTTTGTTGGTTGAACAGATTCAGATAATGACATCCTGTACGCCTCTATTCAAATCATTTTAATGTGTATTATTTTCAATAAGTCGAGTAATTCCAAACCTCAGATGCACAAACTCAAATTCCAGACACTGCTTGCTTTTATCAATCCAAGCGATCTTCTGATAGTTTCAGTTTTCTATGTGACCTTTTCCAGTCCCCCCAAAAACATCTGAGGTACTCACATGTATTTGGACTGCAATGTTGTCTAGGCCAAAAGCAATGAAAGCAATGTTTTGTGTAGGACATAATGCAAGTAAGTTTATGCGCGCCGGTGTAAGTGCACAAACAGCGTATGAATAGTTGTGCAATTCTGTTAAATGTGTAAATCTGTTACAAATATTGTTTATCTGTTAAATTCAATCACGCACATCCCGTGACCCAGTCCATAACCACCCACGGTCGGTAGGTGACGGCGATGGAAGGCTGCCATAACAGTGTTCACCAGCTTCACCAGCAGGTGGCAGGGTTGAGTAAGTTCGGCAGTGCATATTTGACCTGGCGAGTGCGTCTTGGTGCTTATGCTAGTCTGACTGTATCTGTGTTAATTTATTTGCCTGCGCACTCTTATCCGCATATGTAATGATGATCGTGTGCTTGTGGATGTTGGTGTGTCTGTCTCTCTTTCTCTCTCACTCACTCTGTGTGTGTGTGTGTGTGTGTGTGTGTGTGTGTGTCTCTCTCTCTCTCTGTATATACTGGTAAAAGACTGGAAGTGTAACGATGGAATGGGTTTAAAATGGCTTTTGATTTGATGTCTGGGGCCAGACATGGATGAATGAAATAAAGATGAACGAAAGCACAAGATGCAGAGCTGACTCCTCTCTTTAGGCTCCTCCTTCTGCTTCTCACCCTCTCAGCCTTTTTCTTTCTATCTCTCTCCCTCTCTCCCCCTCCCTCTCTTCCTCTTCCTCTTTGTCACGATCTCTGCATCCACAGGAAATAATTCATCCACTCCTGCTGTCTCCATGGCAACAAGGAAGGGAAATCCATTTCATCAGTCTTTCCATCTTACTCACTCTCCTCTCCCACCCCCCTCTTTCTATCCCTCCCTCCCTCTTCTCCACGGTCTTCCTCTCCCCCGCTCCCTTCATCTTCGCTCTGTGAGAAGAGCGAAAAGAATTAATACTCTGTGTCAGCATGCCTCATTCACTTGGATTTTCTCTAGAGAGAGAGATATGAAAGGAGGAGAAGAAAAGAGAATGGGAAGGTGCACTGTGCACTTTTTGCACTCTTCTGATGGACCAATTGATAGTCTTGCCATTTTCGTCAGTGTCACCACTTCCCTGCATTGAAGCTCACTCCTGCAGATTCCTTACTTCTCATAGTGAGAGCTATGTATACATAAATGCAAAAATAAGTGCATGTTTGAGTGTGTGTGCATGTGCCTGTTGTATGTCTGCGAGTATGCATGTGTGTGTGTGTTGGTGTTGTGTGTGTGTGTTTGTGTTGGGCATGTTGTGTATATGTATATTGTATGTACCTACGTATGTGAGTATGCATGTTTGTGTGTGTTTGTGTGTTGTGCTGGTTGTTCATCTTGTGTGTGTGAGAGTGTTCATGTATATGTTGTGCATGTTGCGTGTGTATGTATGGTATGTGTGTGTGTGTTGTCTGTGTATGTTTGTGTTTTCAGAGATGTCTGCTGAGGGTTGTGGATGTAAGTATGTGAATGTGTATGTATGTTGTGTGTATATGTGTTTGTGTGTGTGTGTGTGTGTTTTACGCTGTGTGTGTGCACAGTGGTGTCTCCTGAGGTGTGGATGTATAGCGGTTTCTGACAGCAGGGCTGACCTCTCTGTAATCCCATGGGGCACTGGAGCAGGAGCAGCCAACAGATGCTGAAGACACCAGATGGCCTAAAATCAGAATTTAAGTCCCCCAGTGCACACTCACTCACTCACTCACACACACGCACACGCACACGCACACGCACACGCACACGCACACACGTACATGGAATCAAGCACACACACCACACTCACAAATGGATGTTTTGGTGTTTAATGCTTTATCATAGCCATTCATAAGCAGTTCAAGTTCATAATAATGGAATTAAGATTTTGCATCTTTTAAACAAGAATTTTTAAATACACTAATTATAGTAATTTAAATTAAAGTGATTTGATACTCTATGTTTGATGTATTATGTTTTTCCTTTCACCTGAGGCATAATATAAGACATAGCCCACATGTACTCCCATTATCATCACCTTCATCATCCTCATCATAATCATCATCATCATCATCAGCATCATCATCAACATCATCATCACCAGCATCATTATCAGTATCAACATCATCATCAGCAGCAGCAGCGTCATCATCATCGTCATCACCATCATCATCATCATCACCATCTACCAACACATCCTGCACAATACAATACAATTGTCAGACATTGCTGGAGTAATATCTTTATTCCAAGGTTGTTATGGAGATAGTGATGACTGTGATATGAGTTGGGATTCTGATGCAATAGTGCAACAGTTCATGATTTGTTACGCTAACAGTAATACCTAGTGACAGATTTACCAAGACTACTATACTGTTTCTGACTTCTGATGATAATGTTTGTTGGAAATTCTTA
>NC_137911.1:16495090-16502590 GCF_963457725.1 Sprattus sprattus
GTAGAAATATCCTTCACATCACAAACAAATCATTGGTCTCAGGAGTTGTACCAACATGTTTTACACATGCAGTGGTGCCGCCTTTTCCAGTGTTTGAATTACTTTGCAGGTCTTGGGGGTGAGCACCTTAAGGATGGCACTCTATACACAGTAGGCCTTCTGTATAACCTCATAGCAATTATGCAGGCAACAACTACGCACAGCAATACAGGTATACATTGCCAGGAGCCCTGCCACAACATAAAATAACCTCTGCTACTCACCATATTAACACACAGGTAGCATGAATTATCCCTCAATTCATCCTGATGAGATAATACAACAAACACTGGTCGTGAGGCAGCAACTACCCACAAAAATAGGCCATAAATAACAGTCGCTATTTTTGCTGAACTTCTTATGAAACATTTTTCACTTCCTCTCTGTTATTAATAATTGTAAGTGTCTAATGCTTGGTATTGGGGCAGGCGATTCACATCAGCTTGTTGCTGGATTTATTTCAACTAAGCATGTAGCTTGTGGGACTGTGTGGGAACAAACAACCATAAATGTGTGCGAGCATGATCGTGCCACAGCCAGAGAGAAGCTACTGAGCAGAAGTGCCCAATGTGGCTGGAAATTACACCTAATGAGATGGCAATTTACCACACACAACCCAACCCGTCAACTTGAAATCCTTGAATTTGAGGAGGATGACAATTAATGCCTTAAAAACAGTATAATCTATATAATCTTGTTTCATCCCAATAGTAGGACAGTAACAATCCCCAAAGTAGGAATGAGATTCCTCAATAATTCACATGACATTTTGGAGGCTTTCACTATGTCACGCCAACGTGTGAGCTGATCTTTGACTCATATTAGAATTTGTTTTATTCCATGTTTGATGATCTCAAGTCTGCCACATGACACTAAACTAAAATATGAATGCAACATCTCAGATTGTGGTCCCATGTTTCATGAACTGAAATAAAAGGTTCCTTAATTTCTCCATACCCATACATTTTCGTTTCTCAAATTCTATGCACAGCTTTACACCTGTAGTCATATTTGTGTGGCACTCATAGTTTAGTGCAATGCTTCGAGATGCTACCATGTTGTGTTTATGTTATTCATCCTACTGTAGTGACAGAGGAAGCTAAAGGCTGTCATATATTGAAGAAGCCCACACATGAAGCAACCATTCAGGAACTGAAACAGAAAGCAGGGAAGGTCTTACAAGAGAGAATTACATACACCCAATTATGCATTGACAGACACAGATTTTTTTCTTGTGCACAGAATTAAACATTGACATTCTGTCCAACAGAAACGCACATCATTATGGGGCGAAACACATCACACACACACACACACACACACACCAGGAATCGCACAGCTCTCTTCCATGTAACAATACTTACGACTTACAGAGGGATAGATGTACTTGCACAGTTATCGACTTTGATGAAAGAGTTGTCTCATCATACATACGTATATGTAATAGTAGACAGTACAGATGTACAGAGATGTCATTATCTGTATCTGTATCTATTCAACCAGCTAAATGATCTGGGCCTCGTTTCCCGAACGCGCACTTAGCCTAAAAAGCACTTGAAATCGTTTGTAAGAGGAATCCTACGTTGCAGACGGGTTTCCCAACGACGCACTTAGCTTAAGTGTATCTTTCGTTGAGAAGAATTCTACGTGTGGTCAGGACCAGTAGTAACTTCACACTTAGCGATTTAATCCACCAGGGGCGTCGTTCGGAAGAAAGGGGAATTTAAAAAAAAAAACATGGCTACTTGAAGCGAGGAATATTTTACATTAATAAAGCTATCTACACAACTTTTTATATGTTTATAATGACTCGGTTTGATCTGAAATGTGCTACGCGACCAATGGAGAGTATGTAGGTCTTAACTGAAGCTTTGAAACAGTAGTTTTATGGCACAATTAGCGCTTATACCACCACTCCATTGGCTTATATGGTAGCTTTCTAGCTAGATGGTTGAATACATATATATTTGCAATGTTCTTCATTGAAACTTTTTTTAAATCGCTAGTTTCATAGCTCATACAGTCACGCATGACGTACGCTTCAAACCCCTCGACACCTTATCCAGGGGTGTCGTTCGGCCTATTGTAGAAGAAATCCAAACGATGTTTCTGTGTATAGCACATCATGAGAATGTCATTGTTTCACCTGCCTATTCCCATCAAAATAGAAATAAAGAATATTGAGTATTTGAAAATAAAGATTAGGCTATACAAAACTAGTGCAGTGCCCGTAGGAATTATACATTCTGTAGTGTTAGCAGACGTAGGGCTGTTGGGTAGTGTAATGGCAAGACATATTTGCACTCCACATAGGTACAGGTTACACTGAAGTATTATTGTGATGCATGTTTCCTTTTCATTAAGAAATGTGTTAATGGTAGCCTTTTTGGAGAGTTACCAACAAATAAAGTTTGAGATTATGTAGTGGATGCAGTTGAATATACTGTAGATGTCAACGTTGCTGTCTAAACTATAAACTAAATGTCATAAAGAAAGACATTATTTAAAATGAAGTTATGGTTGAAATAGGATCACTTCTTTATTGTAAGGGTAAGTGTAAGGTAAGAATAGTCATACAGTTGGACTCAAATGTAGGTTAATTTTATTGAATGTATGTAGCCTACTGTACTGTATGACTTCGATGATGCTAGCTTTGACAGCCCACTCTCAGACAGATCGTAATAAATGTCCTTACAATGGGAACACAGTTTAAATAGGCTTCTCTGCTGGAGATGGCGTTACTATCCCCGCCCCGAATTCAGTGCACATTGCACGTTCGATGCACGCATAGGCTAGCTAATTTCACAGCAATTAACGTAAACAGGTTAACCTGATGTAAACAGCTCCTAAGAGCTACTTAAGAACTCGTGCACGTTGCGCTCGTGCACCTGACTTTAAGTTGATGGTTGGGAAACGCACGTACATAGAAAGTGTTACTTAGTGTACGATGTCGCGAAAATCCACGTAGGCCGTTAAGATACGTCGTTATCGGGAAACGAGGCCCTGTTTCTGTATCTGTATTTGGATACTGGAAGTGGGTGTGGTTTATACCAGAGGTCACATTAAATCAGAATAATGCATTTTGAAATGTAATTTTCATTAATAATGCAATTGTTGTCCTTCAAAGCATCAAACTGATTTAAGATTTATATATATTTTTGACTTAACTAAATTTGATGACAAACAGATACACATTATACAGATAGCACTGGTTGTTTTTTTGTTTTGTTTTTTCGTTGCTAGCTTCACAAATCAGTTGTTGCTGACACTTGAACTTGTTGCTGTCAATTTAAATAACCATGAAATACTTTGTATTGTGTTAGTCAATTTAGTCAAAATGTCATGAAACCTATGGCTAATACAAACATCTGTTGACTGTAACAGATAAATATGGACTGAAATACAAGGTAATTAACTTGGGGATGACACACTATGGCTTACGACACCTATATAATCTAGTGTCTGACTTATATGCTTAGAAGGCAGCATGTCAAAGGTGAACAGAAACCGTGTGTGTCAGCTTGTGCGGTGACTTTGTGGGAAGTGTATGATGTAGTCAGCAAAGTACCGCACGTACCACTATGTGCCTTTTTGTCGACTGTGTGTTCAGTTGTGTGGATTTTTCTTCGGGTGGGGAAATGTTCAACTACCCTTTGGATATGCAAATGCAGACTTGTTCACTATGGGTCACATTCTGACAGAGGTGTGTGTGTGTGTGTGTGTGTGTGTGTGTGTGTGTGTGTGTGTGTGTGTGTGTGTGTGTGTGTGTGTGTGTGTGTGTGTGTGTGTGTGTGTGTGTGTGAGAGAGAGAGAGAGAGAGAGAGAAAGGGAGAAAGGGAGGGAGGGAGAGAGGGAGAGAGAGAGAGGGAGAGAGGGAGAGAGAGAGAAAGGGAGAGAGAGAGAGAGAGAGAGAGAGCGAGAGCGAGAGCGAGAGAGAGAGAGAGAGAGAGAGATAGTGTGCCGAGTGTGGCATTGAACAAAGAAGAATACCCTGGAATGGCACAGAGGGCACATCATGCCACAGAGGAATGGCAGAGAGAGAGAGGGAGGGAGAAATAGAGAAAGAGAGAGAGACATGATGCAAGATCTAGAGGGTGAGACAGAAGGAGAGACAGAAAGAGCGATGGATGGAGGGAACCACATGGGAAAAGACAATATTGACAGAATACAGTGAGAAGAGGAGGGGGACACAGAAATAGATTTAGTTTGAGCAATGAGTATGTATAGGAATGACTGAGGAATTAGGAAATCTCTGTGTAATGAGCAATAGCTGTGTAGGAAATGAAAAGCAGGACTAGGGGTGGTGTTTTGAGAGAGATGCAGTCAGGCAGGACAGAGTAACAGAGACACTCAAAGGCATTTCATAGAGAGCCTGAAGGACACATATTCATATCTATCTGCTCATGGACACACACACACACACACGCACAGCTGAGACCACTGCCTCATTATCAGTGTAATAGCTCACTGTAGTGTGTGTGTGTGTGTGTGTGTGTGGATGTGAGTGTGGATGTGTGTGTGCCGGTTTTACTCTATTATTATGCTGCCTGAACATTATTTAATGTAAATGACTCGAGACGCATACACATGAGACCATAAGCTAAAAACGCTCCAGAGCTGAGACCTGAGATTGAACTTGGGCACGATGCTGTGACACCGTGGTAATGAACGTTCCGTCACATCAGCAGCTGCGAGTGTGTTCATGATACTTAGATATTCAGTGTTGCTCCACCCTATTGACTTCCATTAGTTACACTTCAAATGATCATCATGTTGGTATGGCCATGACTGTGATCATGCGGTGTGTGATGTGGGTGATACATGTACAATGTGATAAAGTTGGCGAGTGTGATGACTCTGTAAGCTTGTGACACCATGTGTTTTGTAAACATGTCCTATCAAATGTGCCCACATCCATTGTGTGAATGTTTGTTTGATTGTTTGTGTGTACATGTGTGTGTGTGTCTTTGACTGTGGGTGTGTTTTATTCCAATTCCAATCTCCGCCGTCAACAACTTTTAGCAAAATGGCTGTGTCATTCTGAACTCTCAACACTCCATAACTACACACACACACAGACACACACACACACACACACACACACACACACACACACACACACACACACACACACGTGAAAACACACGTGCGCAGTCACACTAAGACACAGTGTACTGTAATTAAGAAGGTATGCAAGGACTGACAATTGCTGCAATTCATCACTCTGCCCATCTTTCTCTCTCTCTCCCTCTCATCATCCCCTCCCCTCCACTTTCCCTCTTTCTTTCTCTCCCTCTCTCGATCTGTCTTTCTCTCTCTCTTTCTATTTCTCTTCCCCTCAACCCTTCCTTTCCATAGACAGACCCTGCCAGAAAAGCCTGTGGAGTCGGAGAGCGAGTGAAACAGCAGAAGAGGTAAGAGACGAGAGCGGAAAGAAAGACAGAGAGAGAGAGAGAGAGAGAGAGAGAAAGGAAGGAAGGAGTGGGTGAAGGGATAATAGATTCTGTTTACATATGAGGGGAAAGGTCCGGCTATGTTTATAAGTGAATGCCACTTAGTACTTACACTTAGTGTGAGTGTGTGTGTGTGTGCGTGTGTGTGTGTCTGTGTGTGTGATGTGCTGGTTTCAAGGCATGTGAGGGGTGTGTAGTAGTGTAATCAGGCGTCCTCACATTTTTAAACAGCAGCTGACAGCTGTTGTAAAGGAGCCTGGTGAGATTGCACTATGTGTGTGTGTGTGTGTGTGTGTGTGTGTGTGTGTGTGTGTGTGTGTGTGTGTATGTATGTGTGTGTACAGGGCTGTAGTGGAGGGTAAACGAACGTAAACGCCGTTTACGCACCTCTGAAATTTTGGAAATAGCGTTTACGCATCTCAAAATTCTCTGCACCTTGTATTCTGTCGTTGAAATAATCCGAAATAAATTTGGTTTCATCTTAAATCACCTTAGACTAAATTTCATATTGTTGAACATATGAACGCTGTATTCTGAATCATTTTTATCTGCGCTGTATTATGGTCTGTGACCATCCTATTAGTGCCTAGCAGCTGCGGCAACACCAATAAAGATCCAGGAAGTATGTAAACACATACACGTTGTGGATTAGCCTTTTCAAAATGGATTAATTCGCCATTGATATCAGGCGATTTTTGAAGAGACCATTGAGTGCTTTCACTCACACAGATGCCCGCAAAAGGCCTCAAGATCAAAGTAAAACTGAAGAAGATCAATTCACATTTTTTTAACGTTGCTTTGGTTCGCACAACATCGCATTAAGACAGGGACAAATGCTTTAAATAACGTGCTTTCAAATACGATAATGCAGGTAACAAGCCAGCCTTCCCGGTTCCATCTAAATAGGCCTAATAAAACGTAAATTCTTTCAGCAACTGAATATGCATGAGTAATTATCCTCAGGCATATCACGCTAATTCATTGAAAATTGTAGACAGATTCTTTGCAAGCCAGTTAGACATAAGTAGCTAAGAGAAATGTTTTAGCTTAGCTATAGAATCTTCCATTTTCGCAGTCATGGTCAAATATAAGTGTAGAAGAGCCTACATGAGTGTTCAATCCATCACAAAATGTGAAGTCCTGGCTGGTGAAGCACAGGAGAGTCATGAACCCCAGAACACGCCCATGCAAGGCAGGTTTTTCCAATGGTTAAAGAACAGGGGAAGTGTTTAATTGCAGCATGGTTTCTTTTTATATTATACTTTTCAGCTGTAACACCCTGGGTTTCCAGAGGCCTTCATTTTTTATTTAGGTCCTAGGTTCTTTCTTTTGTCTCCCCAACCACCCCCTTCATTTTTGTGAGGCCTACAACTACTTTTCTTAACTGTTTTCTTGACATTTTATCACCTCCAAACTCCAAACACATCTAGTCACTGTCATTGATTTAATATGACTTTAACTGATAACATAATGAATTGTAGCCAGGTCAGCCTTACAGAGTCACCGACTCTCTGATCTCAAAATTCATAGTTTACCTACCTCTAATTTTACCACTTCAGCACTGTGTGTGTATGTGTTTGGATCTGTATTTCCTCCTCTGTTCCAAATAAATCCAATCCAATTAAAAGTATTCATTTGTGTTTGTGGGACCATGCTTGCATATATGGGAAGACACTCTTTAAGTTCATCAGTATGTGTACACACATGTAAATATAAGTGTGATGGTGTGTGTTTACACGTGGATGAGGCATGTGTTTAGGGTCATGCTTGCTGTTTGGCTCATCTATCACTAGGTCCATCACCTAGCCCAGCCTCTCACTACAACTCTGCCCTTTGAACTCAAAGTTTGGCACTGCTCTGAATCACCAGCAGTTCCTCTATTCAAAGGGGAGTCTAAGGCAAACTCACAATCCAGTGTTCTTGGCTTTATGTTCTGAAAAGTGCCAACAGATGAGTCTACTGTGTAAGTCAGACTTGTAAAATATGCTGCAGTTGATCTCATTGAAAA
>NC_137911.1:16507590-16532590 GCF_963457725.1 Sprattus sprattus
CACTTACACAGTGAGGTGATCAACAACAGTTTGAGTAGCAGTAAGATGGGGAGGAAGTGATGCATGTTTTTTTTTTTAAGACTTTTATAAACAAACAAGGGATATCGTTCATCCTGGTCCCTGAGTCAACATTGACAGCCATTGTAGAGGATTTTTAAAAGTGAAGAAACCTTATTTTTGGAGTGCTCAACACATCAGTATGGATAATGTTATCAGGTTCTTCAACAGACAGGACCTCCTTGTGTTAAGCAAATGTGATGTATTACAGTTTTATTTTTTTCATTTATTTCGTTTGATATTTCAGTGTTCGGCTATGGATTCCCTCTTATAATAATGTGGTTTGGCTGCATCATTTAGATAGCTTTCTTTTGAATCTTCAATGTATGTTGCATTTTTTTAAACACTGGTAGATTAGAAGAAACCTAAAGTAGATCAATAAAAAAGGAAATGTTTTTTTTTTCTATGAAATGCTTGTAAATATTTATACAACAAGCAGCATCTTTTCAGGTTCCTTTCTATGAACTATGTACGACTGTTGATGCTCCCTGTTTCTACTCTGTATGAATGTGCTAGCAAGTAAACTGTGCTGTGATGTGCTCTGCTGACCTCACTTCCTGTTTCTATTAAAGAAGAAAACTGATTTGATGAACGTGTTTGACTGACAGGCCTGTGCTGTTTGACTACAATGCATTGCCTTATGACACTCGGATACCACAAATTATGACGCCAAAGTCACAATATGCCAAGACTCCTCCTGCAGTGTACCAACTGTATGAAATAACTATATCAAGACACAGAGAACGTGACAGATGGTGATGCAGCTGTTTACAAACAACCACACTACACTACATGAGCACAACGCATCTACCCACCAGACACGTTAGAGACTGAACTGCAATGAACTGCAATGGTTGGGGTACATTGAAATGCTGGTTAGACTAAGACCTCATCATCAGATTCACATTGCCTTTGTGTCTGATTGTGTACCACGGTGCACTAACCAGATTTGTTTGTTATGATTATGACATTCGAATCATCAGGGAGGAAGTATATCATTATTAAGTCAACTGTCCATGCACCCTGTGTGACTTAAAGCTTTGCAAATGATGGGATGAGGAATAAAATACCCTAACTTAGACACAATTATATTGTATATATTAATTATAAGATATAAATAAACACATTATTATATATCTCACAATTACAGATATTGCTGAAAGGTTTAAATGTAGTACCCAGTCTGACCACCACTTCATGTGGTACGGCAAGGTTGACATTATTTGAAAGGTTTGAAGAATATTTCCATTTCTTCAAGAGTCAACTTGGACTAGAGTTGACCAGGGGACGCAGCTGAGCAGCCTCTTACCCTAAATCAAGCTCCACCTGGTCCCCACAGGCTAATGAGGCACATGGAGGCAGATGGAGGGGGGGGCAATGACTCGTTAGGGACACGTGAAAGCTTCTGTTCACGAGAGCACCTTACATTAACTGGAGCACTATATGTTTAGTGTTTAGATGCTTTCTCCTGTTCAGCTGAAATACAGTACAAATGCAAATTTGCCCTGGGTGACCGGCTGTGCAGTGTGACCCAGGGGCGATTCTAGACCTAGAGCTTTACTGGGGCACAGGCCCCCAACTCCCAATACTTTTTTTTTTTTCAGATGTGTGCGCAATATGAAATAAATGGCTAGCCTACGGCTACAAGCTTCAACATCATTATTGTCACTGTCATACTGTAGGCTATATTAAACCACTGGTAAAGATACAAGGATATTCATGAGTACAATATATAATGATATTTATATGCACATGTGCACACCTCAAAGATTTACAAACAGCATCCTCTTACTGCAACCATTTAAGATTAGAAAAACAAGTGGTTCAGGAAAGCAAAGTAACTAACAAACAAAAGCAATGGCAGTATTATGCAGGATGCTCCCTTCTCAGGAGAAGCTGGTGTGCATCATTAGGCTAACAAACTGTAAAAAGATGGTAACATCCAAAATGCATAGGCTACTTTTACAGGACTCTGTCTACACGTATAAATTATAAATACATAATTGTCTGCATGTGTGCATGCAGCCTAGGCATGGTGTGAGTGTGTGTGAGGGAGAGAGCGCAATTGGTAAAACTGTTGCTAAATTTAGGCGCTAGTCATTGAAAAACGGGTGCTAATTATGTGGGGAACATTCTCTAACAGCGATCAACTTGTCATTGTTTCTGTCCAACAAGTTGTGAATTTGTTGTAACATTAAAACAGGGGACTTACTTTCTCTGTGCTCAAAGTGACGTGAGGAGCTCCAGCAGTTTCCAGTGTGTGAACGAAACACTCGGAAGAATCACATGAACGATTTCATTGGTTGTTGCGTTAAATCTGGTATTTCCTGATTGGCTATTATGGCCCCTTTCTTTTTGCCTTTGTATTTTTATTGGCTGGTAAGGGTCAGGCTCGAGTCAGTCAGGACAGAAAGCAGGCAGGGAGATGCGCTCATGAATGCCGTTGGACAGCGAGAACAGAGCAATAATTTTACTGGGGCACTGGAGACTTTTACTAAGGCACGTGCCCCAGTAAATAAGGTCTAGCGCCGCCCCTGTGTGAGTCTCTGTGTCGGTGGAACTGCTGGAGCCTGAGATCAGAGGCAACAGTTTGATCAGAGGCAGTCATCAGGGGTAGACAGGGCACACCCAGTCAAGGGTGTCACAGATGAACTGTCCTCTTGTCTGGACTAGCAGTGCAATAAGCACACGTCCTTTTCCTGACACGTGGGGGTGCAGTACCATGCCATTTTCACCTCAATACCGGGAAGTAATAGTTGTAACTAACCTAACCAGTTTAACAACTGCCCAACCATTGATCTTGCGTGGTAGGATACAACAACACACAACTGGCTGGTGACAGCCCTAACATGTGTCACATGTTGTACCCAGGAGCCGTGACTGCCCAACCATAGAACCTAAGCAGCAGGATACAACAACAACAACAAATCTGCCTTTGTGACCATGCAAGTAAATATAAATTATACAATGTGATGGTGTGCGAGAAGAATACAGCTGATGCTTTTTTTCAGGAACTTGCAATGAAGTACCATGCAATTGTCCCACTAACAGTTCTTTTCATGTTGTTCTAAACATTGAAACACATTTATTTCAAACACTTTATTTTTAACAATAAGCACAAAAAAGCATCGCAACATGGGCTAGTGGCTTCCTGATCTGACTCAGACAGACTTGCATACTGTAATGCAGTTTAAAAAATGCAGCGATTTAGTTTAATTGGACCACAAGATGGTGCTGTAGGAGCAGTAATCTAAGCCAAGTGTTTTGTGGCATGCACAAAACACTGAACTCTTTCTCAGACAGGTGTCACTGTCGACAATGGTATGACATTTCTTTCCAATTTTGGGCACAGGGCTTGCTTGCATTCATTGATTTAGCAGATGGTAATATCTGAAGAACTGCCTGAATCGGTTCTGCATACGCAACCGAAAAAGCTGAAATCACAATTACACACAGATGTCCACAGCTGCATACAGTATAATTCATTTAGAATCAATTTTATATAAAGCGGCAATGAGATTTGAAAAAGGTCTCAAGGCATTTTTCTGAGCCCAGAGCCTGAACCCCCTACAGCAAACACTAAGGTGACGGTACCACCACAAAGAAGATCTTCAGCTGACCATACCAACCACAACTGGCAGGCCAGTCACAGTGAATCTACAGGAAAGGCAGCTCTTTCCACCAGAGACTCTGCAATGACTGCTGGACCTCCGCACACCATTCCTTACTATGGGCCAGAATAAAGAGGAAAGTTTAGAGGTAAGTCCAGACTTAAAAGTAGAGCGGGTGTCCACCTGACCACCTCTTGGATAAAGGAAGGAGAATTCCAAAGCAGGGGAACTTGATAGCAAAAGGCTCTGTGTCCACGATTCTTGATACTAGAAGACCTGCATTTTAAGACTGAAGAGTTCTTGATGGGCAGTACGGTACTAGTAAATCCCTAAAGTAGTCCGGAGCTTAGCAGGAGTGTTTTGAAATTGATTCTACTTTTGACACGGAGCCAGTGAAGAGAAGCGAGTACAGGAGAAATGTGTTCATATTTTATAGTTCTAGAAAATGTGAGAGGCTGCATTTTGTATCGGCTGGAGGCTATTTACTTAGTTGTTAGTGCATCCAGATTGTAAAGCTTTGTAGTAGTTAAGTCTTGAGAGGGCAAATGTAAGGATTAGCTTTTCTGCATCCTGGAAAGATAGGACTTTCCTGACTTTGGCAATATTACATAGGTGAAAAAAGGATGTTTTCAACATCTGTTATATGCAAGTTTTGAGAGGTCCATTTGCTCATGATGGCAAACAAAATATTATCACTCTGTTTATTATGTTAAACAGCTCAATGATAAGAAATACATTTACAATGAAAAAGATCAAAAAGACTTCTTCAGCGAGAGCTTGCAGTCTAGGTGCAGACTGAGAATGGTTACTATCCAATGGATGGTTTTAATGCTGATGGAGCAAACACAGGCCACTGATAAGTGTGGGATCCAAAGCCAAAGCCTGCTGTAGACCTACTTGCTCTGCCAACCTCCATGTTCTCTAAAGCCTCCAGACTGCCGATGCACAGCATGAGTCCATCTCGCAGCAGCCCATGAGTCATGAGACTGACTGGGTCCACGGATGAGGAGTTGATTCAGAGTCTAGCCACAGTGCAGCAAACCTCCCTTCCCATTGCCCTCATAAGAACTGTAGGAGCCAAATTGAGTTTTGAGCTTGTAGTCATTCTTTCTTTCTTTCTTTGCTGTTATGTGTGTGAGTGATCTGGGCGTGGCTTAGAGAGACTTTGGACCGTGCTGTGCTATGCTGTGGCGAACATTGACATTGACATTCTATTAAATTGATTGTTTGTTTCTGATTTAAGCTCTCTGTAATCCAATATCTGTGAGGCAATAAATAACTGTTGGACCAACCAGAACCACATCTACTCACCATCTTTCATCTGCACATGTCAACACAATCCAAACTCAGCCACCAGTAGTAGCACACCAGAGAACAAAGGGGCCACGTTGAGAACACTACCAAAATTAGTCTAGATTGTTCTTGAAGGGTGCAATTGGAGCAAAGGACAAATGGGCACTTCTGTTCACCAGTCAGGATCTATTCTCACTGAACAAAGCCTGCACAGTGTTGGTCTCTCCACGGACAGTCTGATTAATTAACCTGGCACAGGACAGCATGGCACTGGACAGCTTATAACACGGCCTTACTTAATGGGGAACAAGATGGCTTTTGACCTCTGCAATGTGAAGAAGAAAAAACGATGGCCAAAAATGCATACTTCTTTCTCCCAAACAGTGACGGTCCTTGAGAGGGTTTTCTTCCCCCCACAGCAAGAATAATGAGGTGTACAGAAGCAATGGCCATAGCAAAGACGTGTTTCTGTGGAATCACTGCCTACATGGTTTAAGATAATTGGCCATGTTATTTATATCCTGTTCACACCCCAGTACAACCTCTGCACTTGAATCGGTCAGTGTGCTGAGGTTACTCCTGCATGATGCAATTTACTGCAGACTGAGATTTCTAATGCGTACCTCACCTTAGCAGCCTGAGCATCTGATCTGGCTCTGTGTCTGAGAAGGAAAGAGACACTGAAGAGAGTGATGAAGTGAGAGGCTAAGGCGGAAAGAGAGAGAAAGAGAAAGAAGGGGGGATGTGTGGCACATCTGAGCCTGCTGAACAATATGCCCGATGGGCGCCTTTGCATAAGCCAGTGTGTGTATGTGTGTGTGTGTTTGTGTGTAAGAATGCATGTGTGTGTGAGTGTGTGTGTGTGTGTGTGAGTGTGTGTGTGTGTGTGTGTGTGTGTGTGTGTGTGTGTGTGTGTGTGTGTGTGCGTGTGCGTGTGCGTGTGCGTGTGTGTGTGTGTGTGTGTGTTTGTGTGTTTATTCACTTAAGTGTGGGTACGTCTTGTTCTCAGTAAGGTTAGAGCTGTCAATATGTTATTCATTTGGAGGAGGCTAAGATTTGTCAGTGATTTTCAGGTCTGCGGCGACAGACAGACAGACAGACAGACAGACAGACAGACAGACAGACAGACAGACAGACTGACTGTCTGACAGACAGACAAGCAGGCAGGCAGGCAGGCGTGGCACATCTGCCTCTAACGCTCCCTGAGACGCTGAGACATTGGCGAGTGAGCTCCTCTCCTCCAGCAGCCCGGGGTAATGAGGCCACACGTAGCCCACAGGCTCATCGCTCACAGTTAGAGGATATTAAGCTCTGATCCTCCATACCCTTCAACCCCACATGACACTAAAACACACAATTGCCAAGCCTCAGCCATAAGACCCTGCACACAGCACACACACACACACACATACACACACACACACACACACACACACACACACACACACACACGCACACACACAACTGATATATAACTCACATACACAACACGTACTCACACATGGACACCTCACAGACACACAAACATTCACCACACAGCAAATACACTCTCACCCATAACAAGCACTCTAACACACAACACATACTCACACCCAAGACAGGCAAGGTTGTGTCATGTGTGTTTTATAATGTAGGTGCTCAAATGATTTTTTTCAAGTCTTTTCGTGCAATATTTACTCCTTCCTTTGATCGACAGACTGCCTGATTCTATTCATTTATTTATTTTTTTAGATAAAAAAGAATCCTCAATATGCTGTTGCCACGGTAATTCTTAACTAATATCTCAGGTTACCACGGTGATAGGGCTGAGAGGATTGAGAGGCTGAAAGCAGATGAGGGAGGAGAAAAGAGCAGAACACTCCAGGCATGAAAGCCGGACATTTTTCAAAAAAATCAACACACACACTGAGCACAACAGACGCGCACACATCCAAAAAAACATCAACAAATATATCTATCTTTCAAAGCACACACGTCTTCTTTCAACCTTGACTCAGTCAAGGATGTACTTCTTTCATAAACAATAACTAGTCAACACAGCAGCAATTAAAAATGTACTTCTTTCATCAACATGGTGTGGTCAACAATTCCAATACCTTGTCAACACCATTCAGTCTTTTGACTTGAGAGAACATAACACATTACCATGACAGAAAAACACATTCACATCAAAACATCCAAGTGAAAACAACCATGCTGTCAAACCCTTTGCATCTAAAAAACAAAGCAAGACAAAAAAACAGACTCTCCTTTCCTTGAAATATGTTGATTGATTTTTGTTCCTGGTGAGTGTGTTGGCAGTGAGCTCCACCTGATTGTGGCTCTCTGTATAATCAAATTAAGGGACATTTTATATTCCAAAGACGTTTCCCACAATGACGTTCAAATCGATCAGTGTAGAAATGATTAAAAGCTGGCTACAAGTCAGGAGGGACTGAACTGGTATCCGATAATCTACGTAGGCAGGGATGTGACCCTGAAACAATGTAGGCAGAGGGTGTGACCCTGCCCTGCCCTGACCCATCGGTCTGGGGAGAGGGGGTGGGGTGGGGGGGGGGGGGGGGGGGGGGGGGCTGGGGGAGGAGGGGTTACGAGTTTGTCTTTTATTTAAAAATGTAGTGTTTTATGGGGTGACGGAGATGTAACAGGGGATTTATCTTCATATCCTGAGCCTTGTAAATCAGTGTGAATGATTTCCCAAGTCTGAAGTTAAAATAACTAGGGAATAATCAGTCAAATCGTCTGTGATTAGTGAAAAATCTTCAATGTTGTATAGGCTATATCTATTGCCTTTGTGCATCTGGAATTATTTTCTGATTTTGAGGTGTTTGTGTATAAGGCAAATTTTGCACCGTGAGAATGAAACCAACACATGTTCTTGTCCATGAGCTTAAAGCCCTCTCTGAGGTGTCTGCACTCACACCAACCCACCAGGGGAAGATTGACTGACTGTGAATGCATTTTGAGTGGTTGAGTGTTCTTAAACCCTCAGAACTGTGAGTGTTCTCGATAGCATACTTTAAACTGAAGTTGCCAGTATTAAGGTTAAATGAATCAATTATTTCTGTAATAGTAAGTGCCCCAGTCACAGGTAACTGCTGAAACTCTGAAAAGCACCAACCTTTGAAAATGTGATTCATTTTTCCTCTTCCTGGTGTTCTGGTTTCTGTCCAAGGCAATTTTAAAGATACAATATAATTCTGGTCTCCTTATTCAGGATACCATAGGTAGATTACCCCTAATAATCAGACGCTTGTGGTCATTCGCTTAGCTGAACTCCAGCACCATGGCCCTATTGTCTGCCATGTCCCAGGTGAAAGCTAATGATCATTGACATGCTAATATGCTAATACATATTCACGACCAGGAGGAGCTGAAAGCCTGCTCGAATGCCACCATGAATATCCTTGTCAAAAACAAATATGACACAGGTGTCCCCCTCTGTAACACTGTGATAATTTTTTGTTCTCCTGGAAAAAAAAAAAGATCTTCGGTCTTAAAGCATCTCTTCCAGTATGATGTCAGTCTCTCTTCCCATCTGCCTTTTCCCAGCAACAACATTGCACTTGATGCAAGATTCATCAATGGAAAGGTTGTACAGAACTGATTTGTTGCCAACCCTTGTTTGAGTTCTCCCTTATGTTGCTGACTGATCGGGTCAGCCATGTTTGGCACATTTTGGGACAGTGAATGTTGTGTTTTGCACAATAGCATGCTTTTATGAATCT
The DNA here is from genome assembly GCF_963457725.1 of Sprattus sprattus. Lineage (NCBI taxonomy): Eukaryota > Metazoa > Chordata > Actinopteri > Clupeiformes > Clupeidae > Sprattus > Sprattus sprattus. The sequence goes on from NC_137911.1 coordinate 16,516,280, forward strand.
GATTGGAAAGAAGTGGTCAGATAATGAAAATGGAAAAGTGTAATAAAACTGACATCTCCCTTAATGCCTTAATACATCGTTGAGAGAATTTAAGGCCTCTGGAATGATACTGGTTAAAGAAACTGAGCCTCGAGACCAGAATAAGTAGCCGATCAGCTCTTTCCATCAGTGCTTTTCTATCATAGATTCCAGCAGTCAGAATGATTTTTCTCTAATGACTCTAGTCATTATTCAACAGGCACAGCAACTGTCCCTAAAGTAACATGCCCTCCTTCACATTAAAATTCAAGCACTTGACTGAAATTTTAATGTCTTGTAATAGCCCCCAACAATCACTGCTAACGACTGTATATGAGTTAGCATAAAAACAGACCCAGACGCAAGAAAAACACCTGAAATCTGTGAGAACGAGTTGAATATTTTTGACAGCCTTCTCTTTGGGAATATCTCTGCATTATTAAGACTCCTCTCATATGAGGTGTGTGCCCCACCCCCCTCCCCCACTCTCTGACCTGAGCATAACTTCACATTATCGACCATCTGAGGTTGCTCAGGGGGGAGAGGTTTCTACGGTAACAGAGATTCCTTACCTGAAAATGAATGTGATTTTTTTCTTTCTGAAATGGGTGGGGGTCTACACACACACACACACACACACACACACACACACACACACACACACACACACACACACACACACTCACACACACACAAAGGTTATGCTGCATCCTGAATTAACCTCTGCAGGACCCCCACTGTTTGGATGGTTGTGATGTGAGTCTTCTTTCACTAGTGACACAGGTCAGCGGTTTCACCATGCGCATCCACACTAGGCACCATACTCCTGTTCTAAACCATAGACATCTTTACCCATGGATGAGTGTTCTACACCATAGACATCTTTACCCCATGGATGAGTGTTCTACACCATAGACATTTTACCACATGGATAAGAAATCGTGAGTGTTTGGTCAAAAAGTATAGCTGAGAACGGTGCTAATATTGCCTTGACCAGTGACCTATCCAGACGCTTAATCAAACATCCAACCCCATAAGGACTGATGGAAATTCTGGAAAGTGAAGAGTCCTCGCTACAGGCTATAAATGCATGATGAATAAAACATTTCTTTGTTCCATTAAATTATGAGAGCGCCGGCCCATTTTGGCCCCCTAATGACAACGTTAATATGTTGCATAAAAAAATCTTTCCACTAATTTCTGGTCTGAAACCGATGCTGCAATTCATAATAGAGCCCTCATCACATTGTAATCTGCATTTAATTGGTCTTAAAGGAGCTTCTGCTCGGTTGAGATCACAGATCTTTGCCGGCTATGGCTACATTTTGATGTTATCCCATTGAAAAGCATGCAGTCCTAATCCTTTTTGTGACTTGGCCTCATTAACACCCCCAGTTGGACATTTATATATATTTTGAAACACCTCAGGAGCAGCGTGCAATATTTTGCATTATTTCCATATTGAGTTTATATGTAATATGTATGCAGATATCAATATCTTTTCCCTTTTTCTCTCTGTACTATCTTTATTGAAAAATGATCTGATCCTACGATTGTAGTGAGATAGAAGCCTGGCGGTGATCCAGCAATCTGATAAATCTGTATCTGTAGGAACAAGAAAATTCAAGGAGTTGTTGCCTTGTCCAGAGGAAGGTTATGAAGATGTGAAAGTAGTTTCTCAAATATTTTCAGACCATGGTCCTGTTCGACCTTGCAGACAAAGTGCTTCTTGCAGCTCAAATGGGTTGGAAACACTTTCCCGTGACATTTCACTCATAGAAGGGGAGGTTTGGTTGATAAGTGCTTGACTGCTGCTTGAACACGTCCACCCCACATGACATTTCAATGTAGCGAACTATGTTTACGTAACTCACATCAGCTTTTCCCAGCAACCTGCAGTTTCATATCAGGAGAGGAGGTAGAAAGGGGCCACCCTTTTTTGTCACTAAACCACACAGCCATTTCTGTGTCTTTCATACAGCAAGGAAACAGACTCGAAGGACTTCATCTCATTTGTATTGCTATCACAATCTGTGCTCTAAAACATCCCTGTTCCAATTGGGTCCTCTACCCGAACCAGCCCTCTAGCCTCCCATGGGCACAGCTGATTTGCTCATCCCCCGGTGAAGTGAGATTGAACTTCACCCAGGATGTGCTGGCATGAAAATCAGCTAAAACCCGCAGGGGAAAAATGTGAGGGGCCAGCAGGTTGGAGGAGATGATTATGCAAGTGAGAGGGTTTGCACTGAAGTAAAGGATGGAGGTTAAAATATGACTAAAAGTCAGTAGTCTTGTTGCATGATAGTTTAGCCCCAGAGTAACTAAATACATCATTGCAGGTTATGTACACAGACAAGAGATAGTCCAATCAGGGTGCCTGCATTAAGATGCAATGAGACTGTGACAGGTCCTTATCGCTCTCTCTCTCTCGCTCTCTCTCTTTGTCTCTTGGAGCTGTGCATACTCCAGGGAAATCAAATACCTGGGCTTCACCCTCAGTTGAAGTGACTTCTTGAGACCTCCTGAGAGACTACCTGTCTATGTCAATGCCCACACTGTCTCCTCCACACAGACGCTACACCCATGGGAACAGTTGTCCTGGATAGATAAGCCACAGCTAAATGCACTCCTATATGCCAGCTAATACCTGAACTTCTCATGCAAATGAATACAGAAAAAGCTTAACTTATTTTTCACAGTTATGGCTGTCTGGCCAAAGAATGGTTTAAGTATGCCTGCTTGTGCTGTGACCTCAAGATCTTCCGTTCAAGAGCTAAAGATAATGGCCCAGTCTCTCTGTCACCTTTTATTCTGGCATGATAAGCTTTGAACTAATGCTACTCCGTTCGCAATCTGTGACTGTGTAGAGCTGTTACTGTGAGCAGAAGTACTTGACTGTGTCACTTACTTAAGGCAGTAAGCAGTTCTCCCTATTGGGGAATTTGATCTTCGGGGTCGGCAACACTTTCCTTTCAATGTAACGCTATCCACTATGCTGGAGATAATTCAAGGTGAAAGTCTCCATCAAAGGATCTTGCATCGGAATGATGTGATGCAACAGCACGCTTGTGAAGAAGGTGTTTTAATGGTACATTTTCTGGGTGCGCACAAGTAAGAGATCACAGCTCTAAGGTTAACTGGGCTTACAGCGTTGGAACATAGCATGTTACCCTGGATGCTAAACAGCATGCTAGCTTTGTAGAGGATAAGAACCACATCATAACATAAACATTTCAATCAAATATTGCTGCCATCTACATCTCAGTTCCTTAATCATTCTTAACATACATATTTGCTAAAGAACAAAACTCTGCATTTATAGTAACCAGACTAACAGCTGGAGGTTAAATGAGTGGTTGTCCCATCTGGCACCCTGCTGAGACTGCTTAGATGGTTAAAGCTATCTCATGACTAATCTGACTCCAATTTTGCTACCGCAGATAGGTTTGAGCAGGGGCGTCGTTAGGCCTGTTTTAGGGGGGCTGAAGCCACACTAAAATGTTCTTTAGCCCCCCAAATTTTTTTGGCATTGGCTTTTTTTTTAATCGTTTTTTTTTCTTCTTTATTTTGGTGATGACATTAAATTAAACTATTGATTCTCACATGGACAAGTTATTTATAACTCTTACATGATACATATGTGCGTGCGTTCTGGTTTGTATGTTTTCTCCCCCTTCAAATTACAATCCAATAGCCTTTCATCATACTTAACGATATAAACCCCGGGGATCTTGCGGAGGCTGCTGCACTGGCTTTCTCACTCTGCCAAGAAACGTCTGTGATACGACAGCCAGGATTACAGCCAAGGAGTTTAGCTCAAAGTAAATGAGGCAAGGAGTGAAATTGTAAGTACAGGTAGTAACAGAATGTAGTTATCTGTAGATGTTAACGATTGTTACTTGCTTACATTTAGGTTTACTTGAGGTAAATGAAAGGGAATATCACTGGTATGCAAAAACTACACGCACAACCAAATAGATGTAAATGTTGATCTGAATCGTATTTCCTTCTGCTCATAATAAAACAAGTAAACAACTCAAGAGTTGACACTGGTCCATTCTCCATCCATAGTGTCCAAAGGAGCATAAAATATCACTGGTATGCAAAAACTACACGCACAACCAAATAGAAGTAAATGTTGATCTGAATCCTATTTCCTTCTGCTCATAATAAAACAAGTAAAGAGTTGAAACTTTCGTTTTTTTCCCCATCTGGGAGCAGATATGAAAGCTAGTTTATCCGTCTTTCCTAAACAAGCAGGACAATTATCTCGTTAACTTTAAAAATGTTAGTAAAAAAAGTTAAAAGATTAGAAAAGTTCACATTTGTGTTGTCAAATTTCACTATGACCCTGACATTCTGTCTCTATCATGTACTGAATGCAAGCAAAACTACAGAGCAAAATCACACTCTTTCAGATTGAACAAATCTATGAACTGTCTGAAACAATGGCTATCCGCAGCCCCAAATGGGCCCACCCCTTGGGGCTAAGCCCCCCTTTCTTGGAATCCTAGAAACGCCCCTGGGTTTGAGGCTAGACATGACCAAAGATGTGATCATTAATAACATCATGTCTCTCTGAGAATCTCTAACTCATTTGCCAAAGACTTATCTCAGTTCACAAAGGAGCCACAGCACGCCATCTGCCAGCAGCCTGATAGCTTATAGTTTAGGGGCTGTTAGCGGTATAACCGATTTCAGGTGACTTCAAGTGACTTAAGGTGACTACCAGGCGACTAGGTGGCACGGTCAGTAACTGGTGTGTGTTAGACCAGTACACAACTCTGCCATGACCAAAATGAATCCTGCCTAGTTATTGCTTGACATAACATTCCTCATAACTGCTAAAAGTGAGTAACTTCAGAGGAGTCAGTACTACAGATGAATGATTAACAGATTAATGATGATGAAGTGAAACACAAAACACTAGGTTAAGTAAAAAAAAAAAAATTCAAAGCATCAAGATGCAATACAATGGACAATATACAAAGTAGAAACAAAACCAAAGATCTAGAAAACCTGGCAAAGACATGGCTACACACAAGAATATGTGTGGGAGTTCTGAATACTGAAATACTCAATTTTGGCACTTTCCCTTAATACCCAGCCAGAACATGATTCTTAAATAACATGACAAATGGAAAATTGCATGGATAACCTACTTACACATCTGAGGATGTTTGAACTATACAGGGTAGAGTGGCAGGAGGTATGATCCTGGAGCCGCATATTGGGACACCAGGTGGGCATGACACTCTGGAGTAGGATGACATTTTCCCATGTGTCTGGAAACCTTATTAAGATCCACCCTACTGTTCTAAAACTGAGACCCCTTGCTTTTGCTCCTCACACTGAAGCCTGATGGCCTGTGCCCAGGAGAAGGGAAGAAGGGGGGGTCACGAGAAAGGGAGGGGGGCAAGAGGCAAATGGCAAAAACCCAGTGCAAAAACAAGGCTCAGTCATGTCAGACAAACATCAGAAGACAGAGGAATAGAGACTATCCACAGGCAACACCAGATGTGACCCACAGTGTTCTTCCAAACAAAAGGTTCTCAGGAACAAAGAACCTCACCGAAACTTCTAACAATAATTAAGTGGAATTAAAGAGGAACTGTTGTGCTCATTTTCAATGTTCATAATTTGGGTCTGCTAGAGTAGATTTACATGCTTCGGTGTTCCCAAAAAAAACATGATCACTGTTCACCTTCTGTCTGAAAGGCTGTTAGAGCCCCTCTGTCTTTTAACGGGCAATAACGATTGTGTAACGAGAGTGTATCATATCATCTTGTAACTAAGGAAAAGGGCTTTGAAACACCAATGAGGTGTTTCAGGCAGCTGAAAAAGGGGGTTTCTGTGGAAGAGAGTTACTCCCTCTGGCATGTAGTTTGGGCTTTCTAACCGTTTACATGCAGAGAAAGCTATATAACCCACTAAAGGAAAGGGATACTCTCGAAAAGCATAATAGGTTCTCTCATGAAACATATACATGTCAGTGCCTCATATATAATAATGATTTCAGCAAAGGATAGCTGCAATTATCTGCAATATGGTGAATATTTGGATAAGATACAACAGTGTAGCTTGTGACATGCTAACTTGAAGACTGCAACACACTTCCCAGCTGGAACACTCTTTTAATGTAACGTTTTTAATCTAGTCTATTAAAAAATGATCAATGATCTTATTGCTTCATAATAAACCACAGAGGAGATTGATGTAACCCTTCTAAGAGGTTAAAGACAATTTCAGAACATTAACAGTGGAAGGAGCAAATTCTGAATCCTAACAGTTAATGCAAGGACATTTGGGAGGAACATAACAATTCATCTTGACAGCCCTACCACCCACACTCCTTTTTGTGTACTGTGATGAGGCAAGATCTTTTCTCCTTTTGTGTAGCGAGATGAGGCAAGATCCTTTCTCCTTTTGTATAGCGAGATGAGGCAAGATCCTTTCTCCTTTTGTCCAGCAGTATGTTCCTCTGGAGTTGTCCTTTTCTTCCTGAATATACCCACAGTTTTTGATATACTTTTATGCCCTAAAAAACATCATTGCATGGTACAGTTTTCATTCAATCACACACAAACAAAGAGAGAGAGAGAAAGAGAGAGAGAGAGACTGATGGCCTTTCTTTCTTTCTCTCTATTACAACATTATTCTTTATATATATATATATATATTATATATATATATATATATATATATATATTATCCCTAACATCTGAATCACTGCAGTGACATACCTCACACTTCAAATACTCTCTGACACAAAATGTGCTTTGCCTAGAAGAGTATGCAGGGCTGACCACAGGGGAGTGTGGGCTCAGTGTTCGCCTCGTTACACACACCTGAGGTTCAGACTGCACCCAAGTTATATCTCTCTACGAACACACACACACAACCTCATGCACACACACAGAAACTCACATAATCACACATCTACACACACACACACACATGTGTCTCCAGGGACACAGTGATGTATCCCTAGACAGATTCTTGCATCCACACAAACACACACAGAGTCCCCCCGGGGGGCCTAATCTATGATTAGAGAGTAGCTGTGTGTGGGTGGAGGGGAGTGGAGAGTTCCAGAGGGTTGGGCGGAAAAGGCCAGAGAGAAGCTGGGGAGGACAGCTGCCTGCGCCTCAGATTCAACACACCAGAGAGACATCCTCCAAGAGACACTGACCTCACTCGACTCCTGGCATTTTACACTGGACTCCCCGCCTACCTCCCTGTCTATCAACCCCCCTCACCACCACCAGCACCGAATGCACACAGACGCATTACCTCTCTCTTCCTTCTTCAACAGAAATATCAGTGAAATGAGTACAAATGGGTCTGTCTGTGTTGGGTGTGTGTTAGCGAGTGTATGTGACAGAATGTGTTGCTGTCCATGTCATTTTGGATGCAGTGCGAGGCTCTGCTTTTATCCTCTGTGGTGTACAGTCAGCAGCACTCTCATCTCTCTCACCAGAGAAAACAGCCCTGGTGGACAACAAAAAACTAAAATCAAATTATGTATCATCTCACATCACATTCTCTCTCTCTCTCTCTCTCTCTCTCTCTCTCTCTCTCTCTCTCTCTCTCTCTCTCGCTCTCTCTCGCTCTCTCGCGGTTTTGCTGGCACAGTGACACACTCACACACCATTTCTCATCTCCTGAGCTTGAGTGATGATAATGAAGGACACAATGAGATTCATATGCATCTCACTGAGGGAATCTCAGACAACCTGAGTGGGAAGGAGGAGTAGGAAAATGAGACAGGCAGAGGACGCGAAGGAGGGGAAGAGAAACAGATGGAGAGAGATATCCAGATAATGCCCCTGGTGTATCTCTCACTCCATCTGAACGAGGGAGCACAGGAGGGCAGCGGAAGTCTGCAGGATCTTACTGCAGAGAGAGAAAGAGTGAGAGGGAGAGAGAGAGGCGGGGGAAGAAAGTAAGAGGGGGGTGGAGGAGTGCAGAAAGTGAAAGGGGTGTTTTGATTGGCAGTGTTGTAATGGAGGGTTTAGAACCTCTGAATCAGTCATAATTATCAGTTGATACAGTAATGGGGCCCTCCATCTCGGAGGAGAAAAGCAGAGTTGAAGTTCGTAAATCCTCCGCCTCAGCATCGACATTAGGAGGGCCTCTCCATCGGAGCCGACACAGTCAATACGCCAGTCGATATCCTGCTGTGTTCAAGTTCTAATCAACTGCCAAGAGTTCACACACACAGACACACACACACACACACACACACACATGGAGATGCCCACACACACACACACACACACACAGACAAACACTCACACCAAACGCCTTCAGGCACATATCTATACAATCAGACAGCTATATAGATTTAGGGGCATCACAAAGGCAAACAAGAACAGAGAAATAGATTGAGAGTAAGGGAAGTGCAAGGTCTTCTAAGATGGTGTTCTTAGGGATGTCTGATTGAAAACGCTTAAGCACTGTCACCCCCTACAACTCTACACTTGACAGTATCTCTTCCTGACACTAGCAAAGCTACTTGGAGAAAAAACTATGAATACTTGATTTGGGGAACTGATGACAGAACATAACACAACCCCGAAAGCATTTTACTCTGATGTAGGCTAGGCCTTTACCCAGGCCAAATTTGTTTCTTTTAGACCTTGGCCAGATCTTCGAAAGTGCCTGCCCTATCCGCACCTTATGTTCCTATCACAGCACCCCACATGCTAAACTCACTACACTTTCCCTCTTATCTCCTGGGCAGAGTGGGTTTTTTGAACACTTATATATATGAGAAAAATCATTCATTCAACCTGATAACGCAATATGTGGGTATGCTTTCTCTCACACACACACACACACACACACACACACACACACACACACACACACACACACACACACACACACACACACACACACACACACACAGAGTGAGTACATCCTGTCATTATTTATTGAAGCTGATAGATTCATAATGGCCTCACAAAAGACACTATTTTTGGTGGTAAGTGTTTTCCCAGCCAAAGATACATACGTACATGGACTCATTCACTCACTCATGTTAAAGTGTGCATCTCTATCTATCTATCTCTATGTCCCTCTCTCTCTCCCTCTTTCTCTCTCTCACACACACACACACACACTCAAATCATAGTGTTCTATACTAACGTGTTTTACCTGTCCTCCACCATTTTTTAACAGTAGTCGCTTGTGCCACCCAGGAAATGGTTCACTATATATACATGCAGTCTCATCACTACCCGCCAGCCCTCTCAAACAAACACACAAGCGCATGCATCACTGGGCTACAAACAGTCATCCAAGAAGGAGAGGTACTGCCTTGGCCACGGCCCCTCAGGACCAGAGCTGCTTCAGAACAACTGTGTGATTGCCTGTGCTTTCCCTTCAGCTGCATAGGAAAACACGTCATGTTAGAAGGACATTATGTAGGGTTTTACTATCTTTTAACGTGTGGTGTTTTAGGAAACTAGTTTTTATAATGACCACCAATTCATTTAGATGGTAAATGGTCACGTGAAGGGGGAAAAAATACACTTCCCATTTCCTACTAGCTGGCCAGGCTATTCATTTGGTAGCCTAAAACATAACAACCATTTTTTAAGAAAGCTTTTTGCATGACATTGCCAAAAACATAATTGAAATACCCCCTAGAGTGCCAGCAGTGGTATTGATGGTTTTTACAAAGCAAGTAATTTGGCTGCTAGGTCGCTAGTTTTAAACAAAAGAAAAGCATGACTCTTTAGATGAAAGGTAGCCTCTACATATTGGAGCATATATCCATGACCAGCATGGTATGACAAGAAGGTATGAAGTGAAAATGCATCTTTGAAGAAGAAGGAGTGAAGGAGAGAGAGAAAGAGACATTTTGGTTAAAAAGGGTATTTCAGAAATGGGGCTGATTTTATGAATACGCTTGATTAAGGAAAAATCCAAAGCTTATTAAAACACATACTTCACATCTCATTAAGGTCTGGACGTACCATTAAAGAACGCCCATGGGCAAGAACACACACATGTGCACACACACACATACACACACATGTACAGACCTACACACTCATACCCACATCAAAGAACTGCATATACAGTACAACCAATTCCTTGGGCTAGAAATGGAAAGAAGGGCTTAACCATCACACAAACACACATGCCACACACATACACATACACACACACATACACACACACACACACACACACACACACACGCCCGTGCGCACACACACACACACACACATAAACATAACCAACACCCCAAGGCGAAGGGCAAGAAGTAATCTACTGCGGTATTTAACCAAGCACACATTGAAACCAACAGCCCCACACAGAGACAGTAAACACACACACACGCGCACACACACACACACACACACACACACACACACACACACACACACACACACACACACACACACACACACACAGACCAACAACCTTCATGAAAAACAAACACACACTGCTGGAGAGACAAGGACATTAGAATGATAGATGGGCTTTATGCCCACATGTACCATGTAACATACACACTCTCTTTCATGCACAAACATGCATATGTATGTGTATTTCTGTGTGTGTTTGTGTGTGTGTGTGTGTGTGTGTGTGTGTGTGTGTGTGTGTGTGTGTGTGCAGTGTTGGGGAGTAGCAGAATACTTGTAACAGCGTTATAAGATCTCAAAGTACACTATCAAGGTTAAACACAGCATGTCGTGCATTCCTCATTAGCCAGCGTTTCTCAAAGCGACATCAGTCTGTGACAAGGAAAGTGCTGGTCAGCAGAGCCCTGCCACTGCCATAGTCAATGACCGGTCAAGGATCAGCCCCCTCGTAGCAATCTACAGCAGTTAGTGTAATGTGCTAGTGGCACTAACGTCTTTATTTCTGCCAAATAATGTTTTCAAATGAAGGGTGGGCTGGGCTGGGTTTCCCAAAAACGATGATTCTTACAAGTGTTACAAGTGATTCTACATTTCCCAAACAAACCTGTAACGTAAAAACCTAATTTGGTGCTATCAAATGATAGCATAGCTGTATCTTGAACTTTATTGGACCTACATGCTAACTGACTTAAAGGTTAATAAACGATATGACCCACATATTTAAGGTTAACAAACCTTAGAGTAAGTTTATGACACACACACATAAATAGTGCCAATTATTTCATTTTATTATCCTGCTGTTTTCAAGCCTCATTTACTGCCAAGGATTCACACACACATGGAGACGCACACACACACCCACACACACAGACACACACTCACACCAAGCGCCTTCAGGCACATATCTATACAACAGATAGGCTAAATAGATTAAGTGGCACAAAGGCAAACAAGAACAGAGAAACAGCATGAAAGTAAGTGAAGTGCTTCTAAGATGGTGTTCTTAGGGATGTCTGATAGAAAACGCTTAAGCACTGTCACCCCCTACAACTCTACACATGACAGTATCTCTTCCTGACACTAGCAAAGCTACTTGGAGAAAAACAATGAATAAATGATTTGGGGTACTGGTGACAGAACATAACACAACATAACAGTGCGCATCCCTGCTCTAAAGTAGTACTGAACAGATGCTGTCCATTTAAACAGTGCTGTGATATCCCCTATTGTGGTGCATTTTGAACTTTACTGTAACTGCATGCTAACTGACTTAAAGGATAATAATCTTTATTACCCGCATATATAAGGCTAAATAAACCATCTCCGAGTAAGCCTTTGACACACGCACGCACACAAATAATGCCAATGATTTTATTTAAAAATGATAATATTACACCATACTCAGATTTGTTTGTTGCATGACGTGTCAACATTTTGGGCTAACTCAAGGCACCAAACACAAGCCTGCTCATTGAGGAATTCATCCACAGCTAATACAATGTAAGACAATGCTTAATGGTCCTATTTCAACATCTTTGGTAATCTGACGAAATACGTTACAAATGACACTTTATGTATTATGAGATCTGTAGTGCAATACATTTTAAAAGTAACCCTCCCAACAACGTGTGTGTGTGTGTGTGTTTGTGTGTGTCACGACTTGAGACCTCTGTGTCACGAGTTGGGGCCTCTAGAGGCCGCCAACTAGAGGCTTGTGGTTTGATTACATGTCTGTTATGCTTGTAGGCTACATGTGCTTTTGTTGACTTCCTGTGTCTGTTTCTTTCATTGTTTCCACCTGTCTGTTTGTTAGTTAATTGGTCAAATTACTTACTTACATGTGACTTACTCGTTTGTGATCTGGTCAGTACTGTGTTCTAGCTTCCATGTTTCGTGTATCAAGTGTTGAGTCTCTTAGGGCTCTGTAGTCTCTCATGGCTTTTAGGTTAATCACGCATGCTAGTTCCAGTTTCATAGTCTAGTCACAGTCTTTGTAAATCTTTTGTTTATTATAGTCTTGTGTTTTGTTAAGATCAACTTCTCTGCTTTGGTTCTCTTTTTTGATTATCTCCTGAGCGTTTGGATTTTTGCTTTTGCGTCTTTGGATTTCCCTGTTCGGAGAAGTGATTAAACAATAACTCCTGCATACATCTCGCACTTGGGTCACATCCTTCGCTAGCTCAGTGAGCAGCTCTCTGGACCAGAGAACTAGCGGCCAGGGTTTGCTTCCCGAGCCCGGCCCTGACAGTGTGTGTGTGTGTGTGTGTGTGTGAATCTCTGCACACTCTGGCAAAGCTAGGAAAGAGAAGTGAAATTGGATGTGAAACGTGTTTGTGTGTGTGTGTATCTGTGCTCAGCACAGACAGAACCCAGCCTTGCTAGACTGATTATTTTGATCTGTGATCATTTTAATGGAAAAAATGCTCGCCAAGTGCATGTCATATTCATCTCTCCCCTACTTCTGTCTGCCTCTCTCACTTTTCTCATTTTGTTTCGCCCTCCCCTCTCTCCCCTCTCTCTCGCTCTGTTTTCTATCCCTGTCTTTCTCTCTTTTTCACTACCTATTTTTGCTCTCCATCTCACTGTGTCTTTACGGGTGGCTTAACTGTCCGCAGCACCAATTTCCCTGTTACCACGGAAACTGTGGGGTTATTCTCCCTCTGAAGCTAGTTTGGGCGTGACATCACTGAGGAGGCCATAATGCCCATCAGAAACATAAACACACACACACACAAACACACATTGCGAGTCGGACCACACACATATACATATGGTCACACTTACGCACAATTATATAAGCATTTATGTTCAAAATGATAGTTATAATCCCAAAGCATCCAGTTTCATGTAATAGATAAAATGCAATGCAATGCTTCAGCATAAAATATAATCAGTTTAACACTTTTGCAGTGTACCACCTGTTCTATTTTGCATGCATGGACTGTAAATGAGTTGCTTTTGTGAGCTTGAAAGTGTGGAAATTAGCATAAAACCCTGCTATTTCCATATTCTCTTTTTTTTGGCTTGCCTGCGTGTTTGTTTTTGTATTCACACGCCACTGACAGGTTTGAGGCCAGAGGGGATTGGCTGGGATTTGATTTGAGACTGAAGAGCTCAACAAACTGTGTGTGTGTGTGTGTGTGTGTGTGTGTGTTTGAGAGCGAGTAAAAAAAAAAGGGGAAATGAATTAGCCTGCAATCCAGCAATTGTTCCCTGTTTGTTTTCAACTTGGTCTGTGGAACACATCACGCCCCACACAAGCATGCACATAAATGAACTGTAGAGCATACATGCAAGGCACCCCGACACCCTGCCCAGCACACAGCAACACCAGTCATTTTCACCTTGTTGTGAATTTCATAGCAAGCTTCCCCTTTTTTTATCCCCCAATCCCAATCATCTACATATGAAAAATATCAGCTGAGGGGACGGGGGGTGGGGTTGATGAGATTGTTGCTTGGCGACATCCGTCAGGTTTATTAACTGTTATGTCTTGATACCTCCACAGTCCACAGGGGGAGGGAAAGAAGGCAGGAGAGTTGGGGAGGCAATATGTATGATATAACTATATATTTTATTAAAAATATATTTTTTCAAATTATTGTTGTATTAATTTAGCTACACATCTTAGCTGTCAATGTGTTGTTCTGGGGAGAAACAAACCAGTTTTTTGTCTTTTATGCTTAATTCATGAGCTAGATATGGCTTCAGACAAACAGGAAAATATAGGAATAGAACTGGAACTTTTTGGAGTGGGAGAGAATGACAGACAGTGAGAGGGGCCATGAAATAATGACATGTTTATTATTAGCAATTCTTTTGAGGGCACAAGCAGAACAAAGAAATGGCATCATTAGTCACACATACACACACACAGAGACAGACACACACACACACACACACACACACAAACACACACACACACACACACACACACACACACACACACACACACACACACACACACACACACACACACACACACACACTAAGGGGCAACACATCCCTCACACCCCAACAATACCAATCTACAACACAAGCATGTATGTGTGTGTGTGTGTGTGTGTGTATATGTTTGTGTGTGTTTATGCAAGTATGTATCATGTATGTATGCGTATCTGTATCTGCCCCTATGTGGGGCAATGTTTATGTGTGTGTGTGTGTGTGTGTGTGTGTGTGTGTGTGTGTGTGTGTGTGTGTGTGTGTGTGTGTGTGTGTGTGTATGTGTGTGTGTGTTTTTTGTTATTTATTCTATTCTACTACTCCACTCGGAGAGATCTGTTACCCCACTGTCATTCATCCCACCGGGATAACACACTGGTGCGGGATTTGTGTCGGGTGGCAATGAGAGAGTCCTCAGAGCAGGCCACACTCCCAACAACCCAACATCCTGGAACATAATTGGCCCTTAGGAGTACTGCAGCCTGTAACTGGTGGCATTGTTAATGTGTGTGTGTGTGTGTGTGTGTGTGTGTGTGTGTGTGTGTGTGTGTGTGTGTGTGTGTGTGTGTCTGTGTGTCTGTGTGTGTGTGTTTGTGTGTGTGTGTGTGTGTGTGTGTGTGTGTGTGTGCGCGCGCACGCACGTGTGGGTTTGTGATTGACTGGGTGTAAGAGCATTAGTCGTATAAGGTCAAGAAATGTTAATTATCACACTGGATTAGTTGGCATGTGTGTGTGTGTGTGTGTGTGATCATGTCACACACGGTCAGGTCATGTAATTGAGCAAGGCTTGTGTGTTAACACCCATCCTGAACTGAATCCAGGCATCAAAATGAACAGCAAAGGAGTTCATGGCGTACTGCATGAAACAGGCATTGACATTTAAACAGACATTGAGGGAAATTCAGACAGAACATCTTGAAGAAACTTGATGGATACAACCGTGTTCTTTCCTGAGTTACAAAACTGTATCTCTGACACAACGAAAGATCCTGAAAATTAAAAGTCAACTTTTAAGAACTTTTCTATTGAGGCTTTATTTGCATCTCTCTCATACAGTTTTATAGCTTGAAGTGTTCTACATTAAAAAAAATGGTAATGAGGTAAATAAAAAAAGAATAGGGGAAAATAGGAACTGGAACATTTTTCATTGCTAGGAGGCAGAATAACATGCCCAAGTTAAAATGGTACAAAATATTAAAGGAGAGCGTGTAAAGCTCTGTGAAGTGCTCGTTAAAAGCTGGAGTGCCACTATGAAAGCCAGCCACAGAACTCGTCTGATATTCTGGGGATCAGAGTTGTGCCGCACGAAAATAGAAGGCTGCATCTTGATTCCTTTGATACCTTTAAAGTTTCACCCTCTGTATGTGTGTGTGTGTTTCGCGCATGCATGTATTTTTCAGAGTATCTCAGTATCTGACAGGAGTCTTACATTCTCTTGTGTCATACCTGTAATAGCCTTTGACACCCCTACCCATATTACACCACATTATGAAAACACAGCAAAACACAAAACACAGAAGTGGCTTAATTGACCAAGACTGTAGGGGCATTGTGTATGCTTAAGGAAACAGCTGCGTTTCTAAGCACGGTACTCTTTTGGTTGGCTATGAGAGGAAAGATAATGAAGCCTTATCACAGTGGCTAGAGGAATGAAACATGAAGAGTTCATCACACACTCTGTTAGACCTGTCACCTGTCTTCATCTCTTTATGTATGTTTCATCTGACGGGTTCAGTTTGTCAGCAGAGGACAAGTGTTGGTGTGATCTCTCTGGTGTGCTGCAATGCAGTGACGGAGTGAACACTTCATGGCATTCTAAACAGAAGTTTGAGAGGAGAGTAATGAAATTGCCATGACTCTCTCATATCAAATACCTACACTTAACTTATATTAACCTCACTTATATACTCTCTAGCTGTGACATTTGCTTTAGTGTTCTCTCTCAACCCCACTACCTCTACTTACACCA
>NC_137911.1:16537590-16562079 GCF_963457725.1 Sprattus sprattus
TCTCTCTTGCTACCTCTCCCTCTCTCTCTCTCTCTCACACTCTGTCTTTCCCTGTCTTTTTCTTTTGAATACTCATGCTCTTGCAAGTAATTGTATTGAATTATTTCACATGTAATATACATATCTATACTTTCATGCCCACAAACACACACACACACACACAAGGGCACAGACAATTATTCAGTCGCTGTCTTCCATATGAAGATATACACTCGCCCACTTTTTTCTCACTGTGCCCTTCACACACCTCGCCTCATTTTTTTCTCATTTCCACCCACACTTGGTCCCGCCCCCCAACTTTGCCAAACCATCTCAAGGAGCTGGAGATGCACGGAGGTGCTATATCGTGCAATCACCGATCATTTCATCATTATGGCCACAGGCTGATCTGGAGATGGGGGGCAGGTGTGTGTGTTTGTGTGTGTGTCGGGGGGGAGCGGGTATGGAGTCTGGGGTCTGGGTCACTGCTGCCTCCATGGAAACCTCACACTCTGACTTTCCACCTCTGACCTGCTGCTTTCAATCTCCACTCCCACACAGAGGACAGTGGCAGAGCACAGCCACCATCAGCATCACAGTGACATCCATGCTAAACGCACCGAGAGGTGGGAGAGGAGAAAATAACGCGATGGGTATGTCTGTGTGCTGCTGTCGGTAAGCGTCCATCGCCGCCCTCACATGAAAGCTCACATTGGTCTTCCATCCCTATTCCCCGCAGATGAATAGTTGATGGAGTGATTTTACAGCATTCTTGAAAGCTATCAAAACACTAGAATAAATTCAGTCACCGTAATGTTACTCACACAGTTACAATTTCAGTTACCAGAATATATTTCTGAAATTACCATACATATCTGCTCTTTAAGCTATCTTAAAAAATATATTCTTCCAATATAAAAGAAGGGGGACTTTTGCACTACACAGCTACGCTTAATCATACTTGCTATTAAGAAATGTATTCATGTATGCTTAAATGCAAGGCGAACTGCCCTGTCACCAGTAAAATGCTGTGAAATCAGAGTGAGAACAGAATATCTTATGTTCAGGGCCATATTTCACCAGTCTAGATATGAATTTATAGCAGATGATAAAATGGATGGTGTGAACTGTTTTCATTTAGTTACAAAAGTTTTGTTCTCAGAGGATTGATGAACATTAAACTGATAGTATCACAAAGATGTTTCATATGAGGCTTATTGCATTCCTTTATAACTTCTTATGACCTTGTCATTTGAAATACGATCAAACTGTTAAAATAATGCAATTGCTACTTGCACTGGTTGCAGCAGTAATAGTCATAAACCAGGGACAACTAAAGACAGATGATGAGAAGCGTCATTTTGCAGCTTGGACAAAATCGCATGCAGGAAGTGAGACTTAGTACTCCTTATCAGCCCAGGTGGTTTGTTGTTGAAAATATCAAGGTTTGTGTCAAGTGGAATCACTGAGTACTAGCTCTGTGTTTAGCGTTCAGTGGTTTAGCAATGACATAAAAGGTGTGAAGTCTACTGGCACCCCTCACCTCCACTTAAGTGCCAACTGTGAACAGTGCTGTGTGCACCTTTATTGAAAACAATACAGTGGATTACTCTATGAATCTACTCTTAGAAGAATATCTCTCTTTCTTTGTCACGCTCTTTCAATCAGTCTTTTTTTGTTTCTACGCACACATGCTGGGTAACTCCCAATCTTGGTGATGCTCACACCGTCGTGCATCATTCCACCACAATGAGGTTGCTGTGGCAACATAAGAGTATCATCGTGCTTTCATGTTGTCATGGCGATAAGTTACTTAGCCCCTCCAAGTCCCCCATGGTTTTCTGAAAATGATGCCTTTCAGCAACAAACTAATTACAAGAGCAAGTAACCTCTTATTTGTATTCCCCATGAAAGTAATATTTAGATAATGAAAGTCAGGAACATTTGCCTATTTAGATAATAAGATATAAGATATGACATTCTTGACATTCTATGACATTCACAGCATTCAGCAAACTAATTATTTCTTTTCCACCCTTATTATCATCTGGTGGTCTTATGTGCCAGAGTTCTTTCTTTCACTCATGTAGCGACAGCAGATCATTGAATAACCCATTAAGATGATTATTGCCTTGGGTCAAAGCCCTGCGTACAATGACCTGTTCAAGTTCTGCAAGCACACAAATTAAAATGTCAACAACAGATCACTGGCACTAGCTTTGAGTAAGCTCAATACAAAACCTAAATAAAGTGTGTTAACATTTTCGTTCACTGAACAATGCCTCCGCTTTGAGACTGGCTGGCTTTCATGCCACATTTGCACCATTTTACAGTATGAGAGCCGTCTCAAAATGACGGGGGCAACGAACTTGTCCCCTATTCTAACTTACTGTCAGAACTTTTCATGAGTTCACTGGAGATAATTCACAACTCAGTGATTAAGGAGCAGCCTATGGATATGTTTTTAAATGGATTAAATGGGAGGCTGATGTGGAGGCATTAGCGAAGCCTTTTAGGCTTTTTGGCTATCTGCCATTGAGATTGAACACACATCTGAGCTGCCTTATCCTTTTGGATAAAGAGGCCAGCCATTGTGACACATGCTTAACCACATTTCAGAGGCAGGACAATGTATTCATAGTAATAGTTTGAATCAATGTACTGCTAGTGTGCCTAGTTTTGGTTGTGTGGCCCAGCTGCAGTGTAAAGACACTTCCTTTTTTAAATCAAGGACAGAGATATAAATATTTCAGTGACTCTCATTTGCTGACGGCGTGTTCTTTTCTCTGACTTTGTGGCGTAAACATGATATAGCTACAGTACGATCGCCCTCAAGGCTGCCCTCACTTTTCTTTCTATTTTCATTTCATTAATGCCGCAAATTACTGGCTGAAATTGTTATTACCAGCAAGTCTTTACAATAACCACATTGCCTAATGGCGTTATGTATTTTGTAATGTCTTTTGTTCTTTTGCAAATGTTAACATTTGTGGTTGAAATGTGCTGTACAAACCAATTTTATGAGCTCAGCCCAGTGGTTGGCCCTTTCAGACACAGAACATGCCACTGCGCCCTACTTCCCACTCATGTCCACATACACAGCACGTCTCCTAATGTAGAACAGCTCTCTTTGTGTACCTTAAAAGGTCTCACAACTGTATATAGTCCTTAGGGACAGCAGGAGAAATAGAACCTAGTTGTATCCTTAACAGGAAAGTGCCTATGATACAGGTTGGTAAAAGTATAAACTCTCAGCCCTGGTCATCATAATGGCTTCAAACACCAAATATAAGACTGCATTATGGCAGACCAACTGGACCACGTGTTGCCTCTGTCAAACAGTTACTTCTTCGCGAATAACAATGTAAATTATGCTCGGTGGCTCCCAGTTCATTTCAGAGACATGATGTCTCTTGAGAAGCAGCATCAAGACACAGCCAGAGAGTCTTCTCTGCCTTGACCAAGCCCATGAAAAGAACAATGCAGCCATCAAGGGTGATGGAGGAGCCATTGGACTAACAGAGGACCCAGGGGCACTTCGCAGATGGATGGTGGCTGGACCTGAAGTGAGCCATCTAGTATGTGCATATGAGGCTATTTCTGGAGATGCAACCATCAGCACCAAACACCATGAACAGACCGTAAGTGCCCATATATCTTTCCTTGAGAGGGTGGAGGCACTGTTCAGAGTGATACAAGAGCTGAGCAATCCTTTTCAAGAAGAGTCTGCTGATTTGCTGGTTCTGGACACAAAGGACATTCCAGCACTAGCTGAATTGGTTGGTAGTCATCACGAGAGGCAAGGAGAGATTCCAGTCATTTATGCAGGCCTTGGAGAATGAAGAACAATGCACATTCTATCAGCCAATCAAGAAGAACAAGGCTTCTTTCTTCAAGCACGAGCAGGAAGCTAGCAGATCCAAGGAGAAAGTGCTTAAATATGACTGTCACTTGTTCTCTTGGCTCGTCACCTCCTGCCAAAACAGACAGTGTGACTTGCAAGAAATCTTCAAGTATGAGAACGAGTAAGCACCTGCATCTCTCAGTGACAATGGCAGGCTTCGTATGTGCCAAAAGTCACAGCTAACTGAAACTCTTCAGGCATGGGGACATTGCCTGACAGCGAACCAGAGGGAGACACCCTCATCATTGATTGATCAGCGCTCACCTTGCCTCCACGCAGCTCAAAGACTTTCAAACCCATGACCTTCTTGCTGTGACGCGGCGGTGGAAGCACCTGAGCCAACGTGCCGTAACCATGTTTCGACCTCAACATGAAAGTTAAAGGACACATGCTTACACATATGAACATTCACTTTCTCTCCCTCTCACTGTCACACACATACCTTTTCTCTCTACCTCTTTCTTTTACAAACATACATACATACACATTATCTCTGTCTGTCACAACATGTGATTGAAACTGGGAAAGAAGTTAGGAATACCTGTGAACTCCTTCAAATCTTGTTGGGAGAATTATGCACCTAGAAAAACCTCAATAAAAAAGTCACCACTCACACATAAAAAAGCATGCATATAGAAACACACAGAGACAGAGAGAGAGAGAGAGAGAGAGCGAGAGAGACCAAGAGAGAAAGAGAGAAAGAGAGAGAGAGAGAGCCACACAGTTTTTTGCATGTGTTGGTGTAATTTGATCATATTTATCATACACATTTCACAAGCGTCTACTCAGTCTAATGTCTTTACTTCACAGCCTTAATTGGGACTCTGAGCTGAAGGTGAGTAAATGTGTAAGAACCTCTGCAGCACTGTGAACACAATCACTGTAAACATAACCTTTCGGCCCCTCCCTGCCTGGCTTTTCTCTCGGTTGTATAGTTTCAACCATTGCTCTGATTTCATCCCCTCTTTTTTCCCTCCTACCTCTCTCTCTTTCGCTCTTGTTGTTTCTTTCTTCTTCTTGTCTTCTTTACTGGCATCATTTTTGCCATTTTCACCTATCCCAGTCTCATTTCATCCGTCTTCTCATTTCTTTGTTCCTCACCTCTCTGTATTTGGTTCTCTGACCTTTCGTATTTTTCCAATTCTTCTCTCTCTTCTCTTCTTCTAAGCTCACAGCTTCTATATATACAGTAGACTCCTCCATCTCCCTCTATTCCTCTCTCTCTCTCTAACTCTCTCTACCTGATAAATGGGTGGAATATTCAGTTGCTGATGAAGTCCATCTGTCTGGATTCATATTTAAAGGCCTATCCTCATGCAATATGCATCTGCGCCATTGTGCCCTCTACACATTACCTTTCCCCCCTTATACACACACGAACTAGGACTTTTTACCCCCTCTCTCTCACACACACACATGAACACACACGCACACACAGATTTTTACCATTAAAACATGCACACTGATGCCCACACACACACCCACATGCACACACACCCATATGCACTCTCACACACACTTTTACCATGAAACCCACTCACTGGCACACACACACACACACACACACACACACACACACACACACACACACACACACACACAGACACACACACACACACACATGCACACACTTATTTTAACAGAATATCCACCGAGGCCTTCGCAAAGATGTCTGTGTCATCTGAATAATTAAAGATCTGTATTGAGTGGGTGCCATCCTGATAAGACTGTAGAAGATCACCATCTGTGGATTTACGAAAGAGTGCATTTTTTTTGTGTGTTTCAAGCTGTGTACTTGTGTGTGCTTGTGTGTTCTTGTGTGTGTGTGTGTGTGTGTGTGAGAGTGTATATAACCTCAGCATAACATATTTTTGCCTCCCATGCAACCCATTCTTGAACCGTGACCTGCGTTGAATGGGGACGAACCAGAAGCCGGTGATCTGCAAATATGGAGATATGGTTATGTAACCTTACATGATAGAAATTATACTTATGTAGATTTCTGTAATAATAAATAGGACGCGTGAGTAAGCAGCTAATATGCCTTTTGAGCAGGCGGCGATGGCAAACATTTATCACCAACATGGAGAGGATGTAGCATGAATAATTCATTCTCAGCTTGCCTTCTTGATTTACCTCTTGATTAACTCTTGCAATTATTCCGAAACCAAGTGGAAACATTGGCTCAGGCTAACTCTAACTAAAAAAATCCATCAATGGCATCCATTAATATTCTTGCTTCACTTTAAATGGAGAGGGGGACCATTATTTACCATATCCACTTAAAGAAGATATTTTTAGATTTGTATATCATATTTTCAGAAACTTAGATACAATGGGCCTGAAGTTTAAAAAACGTTATACATTTTCAGCTCCATACTGTGTCCCAGAAATATTGAAAGGACTTTTGTTACTTAAGCCTGAGGTGGAAAACAAATTCAGCTTTTTAAAAGCCAAGAAAAAAAAACACGCAACGACGGATCACTCTTTCCCAATGACAAATTGAAAAAAAAACAGGGCACAGTGTCACAAGATCCTGCTAAATGTGGTCTTCACTCTAAACGGCAACATCAATGCATACTTACAATATCAAGTCATGACACCATTACCATTATTATAGGATATGCAGACAACGATAGTGCCCTGGGGAGGATTCAATTCCCTGCACAGCAGACGAGACATCTCAATCATCCCCCATTCGTTAGTGAGGAAACTATCATAGGGGAGCAACCTTAAGTTGAACTGAACCTGTTCATTAGGGGGAAATGTGCACCCTGTAGCTTCTTTGGGATGTACATTCTACATATCCTACACTTGTAAACCCATCGGCAGGTGGCCAGCTTTATCGCTTCATCTACTTTGCCTAGATGTAAAAGCTCATTTGAACACAAATCTGTGACATTCAAAAACACCTGTCTTGCACCATAATCAGGCATACAGCTCCAGTGTAAGCTGTCACACTTTTAAGTCCAATGGTCCTAACACCTTCGCACATGGGTCATGGGTCACAACGGAGAAATTAAAAAGTTCTGTTGGCCTGCTTTTCAATTTGATTTAGAATCAATAACATTCATGTATCCAATGCCATTGACACTTTACAGAGCCCTTCCCTGAACCCCATGAAGCAGGCTTTCCACAGTGAAAGGTTGCATTTCTCAACAATGCAATTGTGGGATACTATGCGGGACATCTGTTTTAAAGAAATCTACGGCTTCACTTATGTACAATTTTCCATAATGCATTTGTGATCTACAGTAATGCACTACAAAGCAGTTACACAATTATACACTATTCAAATAACAATTAAAAAGTGCAGATTTCACACAAATTTCCAATAGTCTCTAGACTAACAGATGATTCTGAAGGGATGTAGGCTAGTAGTGCACTGGGCTGTGTGGGATGTAGAAAAGGAGGAAACTGAGGTTAAATCTATGACCCTGAACAATTCCTCACACACACACACACACACACACACACACACACACACACACACACACACACATTCACAAGAGTTGAATTGCTGGATAATTGTATATAGCTGAGAAAGGAAGGACCTTCACCATGGCCATTCATTCATACACAGTCACAGAATTACAGCCCTACAGTGAAGTGGTGGCAGAAACCTTGGCTATTGAGACTGAAAATCTAAACCCATGTTCCAACCGGCCCCCAGAGGCCCTCGCATTGATTCAGCGATTTTCTGTGACAGGCTGACATCTGTCAGCCGCACTCTGTCAGAGGTGACCTTCCCCCGGCTGACCCCATGTCCTCCAGCATCCACACTGCCGATGAGGTGTCCACATTACTGACCAGTGGGGGAGGGCTGATGGTGGTGCTGGTGTCGGCCACTGATTCTCAATCCTGCTCCTGCTCCTGCTCCTGCTCCTGCTCCTGCTCCTGCTCCTGCTCCTGCTCCTGCTCCTGCTCCTGCTCCTGCTCCTGCTCCTGCTCTGTGGTTTGCATGTTTCCCCAATTCCCCAGTGCTCCGCACACCTGACTGAACTGGTTACTGCTACTCTCCATCACCTGATTTAGGTCATCGAGAGCATGTCGACGTAAATACACTGATTCCAATCAGGTGAGCTTGCAGCAGGGATAGAGAGAGTGGACTGAGAACCCCTAGTGTAGGCAGCAAGTGCTGAATCCATCTGTTCCTTCGCATCAACTCTACCACCAGTCCATCTCATAGAGTCCATCACAAAGTGTGTATATCTGCCTGGAAGAAAAGGAAAATTGAGCTTCTCCCCTTTCATGGAAAAAGGTTAGGCTGTAGCGCCACTGCGTGCCACTGCTACAGGTCTAATCAGTGAAGCCTCCTCTGCTCAGAGGAGTGAGGTAAATGCCCACAGGCAAACGCTGAGCCCCTCTCTCGCTCTCTGCAGCCTGCTGAAGGGGCCCGGGGTAATTATCACGAGTGCTGCTGCATAACACCACCACAGAATTTCCATGATAGAAAATTATACAATGGCAACCTGATGCAATCTCCAGACCATTCAGCTGTGAAACACCCATACATGGAACATGTGTGATGATGATACCTTTTTAATGAAGAAAGCAATGAGACAAAAAAAATAGGGGGGGTGGGTGTAGGTTTGCAAAACTTAAACTTCCCACAAACCTTTTTGAGTGCTCTTCACTTGTGTGTCATCTGATCATATTATCACAGTCATAAAGTTTCTTAAGCACCCAAGACATTTTTTCATGGTCGAACAAAACAACTACATACGCTCTGCAAGGGTCCATGTGTTCATTACTGCTGATGCACATTAATCATGTCAATCATACATTTAAGGTCCTCAGTGTGTTTGAAGCAAAAGGTCAGAGAAAATGTCAAAGTGGTGAATCATCATACTCAACACACATTGCTAATAAGTGTGTACATCAATACCTCAATGCTTGGGCATGTGATAGGAAGAATTTCTCTTTCACTAATCAATACAAATATTAATTGCAAAGTTAGAGAATATTGAGAATGCCGAAAGCCTATAAAGCTACACAGATACAAACACAGGGGAATGCCTGAGAGATGCTGGCCCCTGTTCAAGTGTTCTTCAGAGTGTTCTGTGCCTGGATTAGCCTCATCAGCTGGAGGCACACTGGCCACAACCCCCCACCCCGACACTCCACCTGAGAAAAAAATCCCGTCATGGTCATCATCGACCTCAAATGGAAGAGCATTGGGACGTGTGGGTGTGTGTGAGTGCGTGTGTGTGTAAGGTGCTCTGGGGCATGTGTGACTGTGGAAGCATGCATGATTAGAGGAGAGGGAAAGAATCCTGCCACGGTCATCAACTACCTAAGATGGATGAGAGAGAGAATGTGTGTGTGTGTGTGTGTGTGTTTGTTTGCACGTGTGGGCGGGTGAGTGGGTATGTGAGTGGGTGTGCGTATGCATACGCTTGCAGTCCAATCAGTGAAAGGAGTGCTCTTGAGTAGACCCACGGCTTGTAAATCACTGGATGTGGAGTTGTTTACAGTGAGTGGCCGCGGGAACGATGTTTGTGAAGGTGTGTGTGTCTGTTTATGTCTGTGTGTGTGTGTGTGTGTGTGTGTGTGTGTGTGTGTGTGTCTGTGTCTGTGTGCGTGTGCTTTTGTGTGACAGCGCCTGTGTTATTAAAGGCCTTTAACAATAACAGAGCTTTGACCTGTCCCTGGCTTCACTCAGAGGAGTTTATCACCCACAAGGACACTCCACAGACTGGAGACACAGCCTGTGCTCTTCCACTGGAAAGAGGAGAGATGTCCATCACCACATACCCATGGGTGGCTGCCATGAAGAGGTTGCTCAAAATGGGTGGCCCATGCTTTAAGCTCGCTGGGTTCTTGTTGGTGTAATTAGCTTTTTGAGAGAAAGCCATCCAAAATGAAAAAGTCCTAGTCAATTATCATGTCCTGCTTAGAGAAAAAACTAAGTGAAAGTCCTACCTTTTCAGATGTGATTTCAGAGCATCAAATCAATTTTTTTTTGCTTTTTTTAATCTTTTGTTTGAGATGTTTTTGCTTTCTTTTAACAACATCAGCTTTTTTGAGTTAGATTTATTTTATTGCTTGACAATCATTGCTCTGAAGTTGCAAACGTTGTAAATTCAGCTAAAAGCGGTTTATGACAAAAGACAACATCAAGCGTGATACTTTTGTATAATGATATTTTTATGAACAGAGAACACATCCCCCCCCCCACTCAGACATGACAGAACAGGCTATAAATAATTTAGCATTAAACAACAAATGTTCCAAATTCACTCTCTTCATTGCCCCTGTTGTTTGCTGGGATGCTTTACATTTCCAAGTAGGCCAAGTATAAGCAAAGATGTCCTACAAACAATGGGCCGTATTCACAAAGCCTTTTATCTTACCACTAGGAGTGCTCCTAACTCGCGCTAAAACCTTTTACGTAGGAGTAATTTCTTAAAAGTGATTCACAACGGCTCTGAGACCTACTCATACTAAGGATAATACCAACTCCTAAGCTTAAGATAAAAACTCCGTTGCTATGGATGACGTCGCTTCTCATGCACGAGTTTAGAAGGGGTGAGGACGGTAATTGGTTGTTGACAGGCTCTCTCATTAAAAACTCATTCGTGACGTCTCTCTAACAATCCCACTATATCGACTGAAAATAAGAGAATAACCTAGGCTTCAAATTAAGTCATATTAAATAGTTATGGACAGTGCAGTTAGCAGAATGCACACGCATGATGACAAGTTTGTGCATCCAACGGGAATGACACTTAGCACGTTAAGAGAAATATAAAGCGATCAATATAAAATATGGCAATTGCATGTAATCAAGGCAGTAATAATTAAAGCACCCAGCAAACTGTTAGGATATTATATTTCCAGCCCTTGACCACTTCAAATATCAGCACATACGGCCCTTCAAGCCCTCCAATCTTAATTGATCAAAGCGAAACAAACGTGAACCGTAGCCTAGGCGAAAGCCTACTGGTCCCAGGACCAATAGCCACTGTCACCCCAGCGGCATCCAGCTGGTAAGTTCTCAAAAACCTGCGACCGCTCTGCGTTGAAATGCACGAGTCATCGGTACATCCAGGCCACGGTGGACGAATTATTGTAATGTGTGTCCCGTCACTGGACATTCCTGCGATCGCCATGGAATTTACTTTGATCTTGTGTAATTGGCGATTGTCCAAAGGCAACTGGATAAACTGTTGGATGATGTGGGGTCTACAGTGCGTTGATAGTTTGATGAATTAAACGGCTGACTGATGATTCCCAGTGTCATCATTTGCGTTTTCCCGAAGCCAAATAGGTTATCTTTATGTTTCCAAACATTTTACTTCGGGACACATCGTTGTTTAAAGGCGTCATTGCATCCCGCGCTAATTCTACGACAATATTAATACCTTCACGGTTAAAGCAATGTCTTTTATCAATTCCAAGTCGGCTGCAGCCATCTTACGATATTTTGTGAATAGGTCTTAGTGATTTAGGAGTCCTCATGAGGAGTTTTAAGCTGTCCTAGACTTAGGTGCTACTTTTAGGGATAAAATATTTTGTGAATTGCTCTTAGTAAAAAAAATTAGGAGTCCTACATTTAAGACTGACACGCCCATTATTTTTAGGAGTTTCTCCTAAATTCGCCACTTATGAGCTACTTTTAGCCCTAAGATTCTTTGTGAATACGGCCCAATGTCTGCAAACAATAATCTGCAGCGCTTGACCAGTAATGACCAATTATGTTCTATGTGAAATACTACTACATGGGCCACTCATGGAATGATGTGGTAGCAGACCACTTGAAAGAGTGTCGTGCCACAGCATTTTTAAAGCCATATATTATTCTTGGAAGCGGACTCGACCCTCATAGTTCTTGTGATTATGTCTGAATACTCACCTTAACCCAAAGGTTTCTTTTCACCAAATGTCCCTCCACAGCTCATAGCGAATGTTTCAGTCTGAGAGGCAGCCTGTTTGTTCTCTGTGATCTGCTGTGTCATCTGTTGTCTCCGTTTAATGCCGTTCACATTGTAGAGAAGGGAATGGCTTGCCAGCACTGTTGTCTTTTCTGCCCAACACAAATACACACACAACACACACAGACAAACATACATGCATACTTCCCTACACACTACATTACACCACTAAAATATCAGATATATATTTCTGATTACTACAGCACGAGGCTAAAAGTGCCTTGTTAACAACACTGTACAGTTACGCCCTCCAAACACACAAGAGCACACACACACACACACACACACACACACACACACACACACACACACACACACACACACACACACACACACACACACACACACACACATACACAAACACACACACACACACATACAAATGGCTTGAAGGACAACCTCATAAAACAACCCTTGAGTCTTTAAGACCTCCATTAGTCGCCCATTGTAAACATTTTCTCTAAGAGGCTGTATGGGGCGAGATCCAGTCATGCATCAAATCACCAAGGGACTGAGATAGAACGAGATCAGGTGCCGGTACAAAACTGCTGCCCTTCCACGTGGACGTGGGGGGTGGACGAGAGGAACAACCACAAAGAGAGGCCGCTCCCATGTGTCTTTTCTCTTGTGTGCAGGGTTAGGATGCTCAGAGGTGACACGATGGGACACAGATTCCCAGATAAACCGAGAATGTGTGTTTGCAGACCTCCTAGGAGTATGTGTGTGTCATCATGGTATGTCATAAGTATGAATGTATCATAACTGTGTGTGTGTGTGTGTGTGTGTGTGTGAGTGTGTGTGAGTGTGAGTGTGAGTGTGTGTGAGTGTGAGTGTGAGTGTGTGTGTGTGTGTGTGTGTGTGTGTGTGTGTGTGTGTTTATGAAAAGAGAGAGAGAGAGAGAGAGAGAGAGAGAGAGTGAGAGAGAGAGAGAGAGAGAGAGGCTGTGCTACTCATTATGCCTCTTCCCCTTCATAAGGATGGCTTCACTTCTTCTCTCATTTCTTCTGTCATTTGCTGGCACACACAACAGAGGGGGGGTGGGGGCTGCTATGCCTGGCAGGTCTTCTGAGAACTGCTGTGTGTGAAGAACACAGCTTACACAATGCACAAACACACACACACACACACACACACACACACACACACACACACACACACACACACACACACACACACACACACACACACACACACACACACACACACACACCCACAAAAACACACACACACACACACACACACACACACACACACACACACGCACACACACACACAGACACTGCACACATACATCTATCTATCTTCCTTCATTTCTCTAAGTGCTATCTGATATTACATTATAATGATTTAATTTTGTCACATACTTACATTTGAGCATCCACTCATAAAGCTGAATATTATACATATTTATCTCTCTCTCTGTCTTTCACTATCTGACTCCCTCGCTTCTCTTTATCTGCCTCCTCCTCCTTCTCCTCCCTCCATTTGTCTGTCCCTTTTTCACACACACAGGCACATACTCTCTCTCTCGCTCTCTCTCTCTCTCTCTCTCTCTCTCTCTCCCTCTCTTCCTCTGTCTATTCCTCTGTGTATACGTGTGTCTGTCTGTTTTGAGAGTGCCTTTTGAGGAGGCCCCTGACTCCCTGAGCTACTCTTCGATCCATGGCTAAACACACACACACCTCAAATGGACTCTCGGGCCACCTCTGCGCCAGGGTCAAACCCACCCAACCTCTTTAGACATGAAAGATTTAAAACCCACTCCCGCGCACCCAGCAAAGCAGTCAGCCAGTCATCCCTGTCAACATCACAGCCAAACAGCATCACCCCTCTTCCTTTCACTGCTCCTCTGTCTCTCCCTGTCTCTCTCTCTTGCTCTTTTTATTCCTTTCACTCCTCCTCCTCTCTCTCTCTCGCTCTGTCTCTCTCTATCTCTCTCTCTTGCTCTTTTTTCTTCCTTTTTCCCCTCCATTATCCTCCCTCTTTTCTCCCTTTGTCTTTTTCCTACTCTCTCTCATTTCCATATTTCATTATTTTCATCGTCCCACTTGCAGTCACTCCATACAGGCTTTTACTATCTTTGTCCATGCCTTTTACCGCCATATTTAACAACTTATCTCTCTCTCTCTCTCCTTTTCTCCCACCTCTGAATTAGAGAAGGGGATGCCAGTATAAGTGTGTCAGTATCGGCAGCCTGCAGCTCCAATGAGCACAAGCCCTAATGGT
This sequence comes from Sprattus sprattus, assembly GCF_963457725.1. NCBI lineage: Eukaryota > Metazoa > Chordata > Actinopteri > Clupeiformes > Clupeidae > Sprattus > Sprattus sprattus. Next base: position 16,551,637 of record NC_137911.1, read on the forward strand.
ATTCATCAAATCCCTCACAGACCTGTGGCACATCTGGGGACTTAACAAGCGTGAAGGAAGCTCTAAATCTTGGTCCCCGATTCTTGGTGATTCATGCCCCTCTGTTTGCCACCCGGATTAAATTATTAATATGTATTAAGTCAGCCACGCCATTATTTACATTTCATAATCTTAAGTACACACACACACACACACACACACACACACACACACACACACACACACACACACACACACACACACACACACACACACACACATACACACACACAAACTTTTGCCAAACAGGCAATTGTGGGTGTGAATAAACCTCCTGAGATGAAATTAGTGGGATGGATAAAAGGGTGTACGGCTGGTCTGGCGTAGGAACAGATGGGTGGTTATTTGGAAGGATGGATGGTTATTTGGAGACAAAGAGATTGATGAATGGATATTGACTCTGTGGTATGAATATTAGGTTGAATGAAAAATGGAGGTATGCATGGGAAATGTCCGCTGGCATAAGGACTTTGATGTATCAATTAATCAATGAACTTGTCGTCACATGGGCCTACTGCATACCCTTTTGTGATCAGCCATTGCAATGCCTCCAGTGGTCACTGAGAGCTTCTCTGATTCAGAGTTTCTCTGATTTATAACTCAGCTCCTCACGCCGACAGAGCAGCATATGTTTGTGAATTCAGCCTGCACCCAACATGCCCAAGTGGTTGTAAATTCTCATCAGACTGGTTTAATTACACTGGAAGTGAAGACACATAAATAACCTGGGAAGCTGACTGGATAATGCCAATTACCAGATCACCAACACTAACTGTGAGAGGGTGAAGGTATGGCGGTAGAAAATGGATTGGTAAAAGGATGAAAACTAGACGTAACGCAAAGCGTTACAAAATATGACTGCCGAACTGTTCAGTAGGGTTTGGCACAGAATGAGTCATGGTTATCAGTGTGTTTGTGTGTTTTTATGTGTTTTGTGTGTGTAAATTGGTTTGTGTTTCATTTGTATGTATTAAAGGCACAAAATGCAACAATTATGCTTCAGGATTAGGGTTAGGATAAGCAGTTTAACCTTAAAATAACAGCTTAAAAAAAATTGGGGCGCTACAATTACTTTTAATATGGAGAATTGCGTCCGTGCCAATGGCATAGCAGGGTGGATAGGCATATAACTGCCTTCTGTAGTTTTGCCTGCCGATGCCCGCCGACCTGACTTTGATTACCTTCTGCCGATCTAGTAAGTAGCTTATTTGCCGTCTTGCTTAGTCTTGTGTTGCACATGATTGATGTTTGACTGTGTAAGGACAGTCGTTGAGTAATTAGTTTGTCATAATGTCAAAGTCAGCAGATTTCAAGAGATTTCGTTAGTTTTAGCTGCTAGCATACCTTTAGCGAATAGCTATTAATCCTTAATGCACCTTTAAAGGAATTATTTGTGATAGATTTTGATGATTTGGTTATGTAATGTTTTGTGTACTACTTTTTTGTGGATTGTTTTGGCATATTTTTCTTTTGCAATGTAGTTTGTTAAAACAGATCAAATAAAGAGGTTTGGAAACAAAGTGAAGTTTCCAACCACCAACAGGTGGCGCTATAGGTGATATCAGTCAGGCATATGAACACGTTCGGGCTGGATCCAGCGTCCACCCTAAAGGCATTTTTATGCTACTCCGTACGACACGTTTTTGGGCACATAGGAACGCCTTCAGGTAAGTGAAACGCCTTCTCCGGTAGCTGAAACGCCCTCTCCGTGCTCTCCAGAGACGTCGGACAGCTCTCCGTGTCCCCGCAAAAATTTCTGTCGGTCCGCTCATGGCGACGGATACTCCTTGGCCGTGATTGGCACACTACAACCTCATTTCCATACGACATCAACTCCGGAAACTAACATTTCTGGACCTAGCGTTTCCTGTTTCATTACCTTTATATCCATATATACAGCCGCGGAAAAAATTAAGAGACCACTTCAAAATTATCAGTTTCTCTGGTTTTACTATTTATTGGTATGTGTTAAAGTAAAATGTACATTTTTGTTTTATTCTATAACCTACTGGCAACATTCCTACCAAATTTCAAATAAAAATATTGTCATTAAGATCATTTATTTGCAGAAAAATGACAATTGGTCAAAATAGCAAAAAAGATGCAGTGTCTTCAGATCTCGAATAATGCAAAGAAAACAAGCTCATATTCATTTTTAAACTACACAATACTAATGCTTTAACTTAGGAAGAGTTCAGAAATCAATATTTGGTGGAATAACCTTGATTTAAAATCACAACTTTCATGTGTCTTGGCATGCTCTCCACCAGTCTTTCACATTGCCGTTGGGTGACTTTATGCTACTCCTGGCGCAAGAATTCAAGCAGCTCGGCTTCTTTTCATGGCTTGTGACCATCCATCTTCCTCTTGATCACATTTCAGAGTTTTTTTTATGGGATTCAGGTCTCGAAATTGGGCTGGCCATGACAGGGTCCTGATCTGGTGATACTCCATCCACACCTTTACTGGCCTGGCTGTGTGGCATGGAGCATTGCCCTGCTGGAAAAAACACTTCTCAGAGTTGGGGAACATTGTCAGAGCAAAAGGAAGCAAGTTTTTCTTCCGGGACAACGTTGTACTTTGCCTGGCTGAGGTTTGTAAAAAACCATAAGGATTGAACCAAAGCGGACTGGAGGGTCTCCTAGTTCGTCTTCTCTGATGAGTCCAATTTTCAGCTTTGCCCAACACATGGTCGTCTGATGGTTAGACGGAGACCTGGAGAGGCCTACAAGCCACAGAGTCTTGCACCTACTGTGAAATTGGACTCATCAGAGAAGACGAACTAGGAGACCCTCCAGTCAGCTTTGGTTCAATCCTTATGGTCTTTTACAAACCTCAGCCAGGCAAAGTACAACGTTGTCCCGGAAGAAAAACTTGCTTCCTTTTGCTCGTCGTCCGATTTCGTGCAGTTCTGACCTTGTCAACTTACAATTAAAATGTTTTACAACACTCCATTTTTGCTTTTTCATTTGTAACTAGGTGGCGCTATACATGAAATAAGTGGTAGTGGAATGGTTGATGTGGTCTCTTAAGACCAACATACAAAAAAAATGTTGTCCTCCTAAGCCCTACGGTTTTCTGGTTTAATATACACCAACTGGTGCAACCTAGACACATCATCAGTGATGGAACCTGGGATCATCGAATGTTTCGGGTCTTTCAACATCAGACACCCTCGCCCAGGCGACCCAGCCGGAGGTGATCAGTCCCCGGCTTGTGTCTAGGTAGCTTGTGTTGCCCATCTGTGGTGTTCTTGATGGCTTTCTTGCTGTGCAGTCCCCTTATTCCCAACAACTTGAGAGCCCTGTAGAGTGACTGGCCTGCAAACCCTCGGCATCCAACCTCGATGGGGTTGCACCGAGTTTTCCACCCGTTGCGGCGGCATTCGCCTGCCAGCTCCACGTACTTGGCCCTCTTCCTCTCAAATGCCTCCTCCATCCGGTCTTCCCAGGGCACAGTCAGCTCCAGCAGTATGACCTGCCTTGTTGATTCTGACATGAGAATCAAGTCGGGCCTGAGTGTGGTCACTGCGATGGTTTCCGGGAATTTAAGCTGACTGCCCAGGTCCACCTTCAGCTGCCAGTCCCTAGCTGTGGTAAGGAGCCCCCCTCCTTGGCTTGGGTGCTGCCGTGGCCTCTCTCCAGCTCTAACAAAGGCGATGGAATTATTCACAGAAAACTGAATCGCCCCACCCTCTCTAAAACGGGTCCAGTCCAACGGGGGTGCGAAAATCAATGGTTCCACGCTCATCTAGTGGGGCTACATGCCCACCATATTTCGTGCACCTCGGTTTTTCAGTGACCCGGGAATCGTTGACAGAAAATCGGCAAACAGAAAAAAAAAGAAGAAAAAAAAAAAAAAACTCTGACTAAACCTATATGACCGCCGCTGCACGCTGCGCGCTGTCGCGCGGCGGTCATAATAAATAGCATTGGTAGTTTGACTGTAGCTATGGAGACATGGCAGGTGAATGTTGTGTGCATGTACATGATGTATGTGAAGACCCATATATAAGTATATAAGTATATGTACAAAAACACAACACAGTACAAAATGTCTAATGTCTTAGTGTGTCAGGCATTCTGTCCACGATAGCAAAGTCTGCTTGAACTTTTGTAGAAGGTTGTGTGTAGTCTGCTGAAGTACAGAATTACTTATCTCCATGGGTTATATTACTGAAGGTATGATGCGTTCGTTAGGCCTTTGGTTCGATACATTTAATGAATCAGCAGGTTATAGAATACATTCTGTACACGAAAGAAACGTCAGTTTAAACTTTCGTAGGCTTCAGTATTCAAAAGTTTCCAAAAGTTAAAGATCTTAGCGTTGGCCATTGTGTACTTTGTGCCACAAAAGTAGGATATCCACTACGTGGATAGAATTACATTTGTCTATGAGTTTATTTTGTCCACAAAATGAAAGGCACAACAGTGAATTCAGAGCACATGAATCATCCGTTTTGTCCTCTGAGCAAGAAATAATGTGCTCTCAGTATTTCGTGGGCACAATGCTTACCCACTTGTGTTTTTCGTGGAGACAAGGCGTTAAATGGTTTCATTATAAAAGCTTTTCATAGCAAAGAATGCCTTCTGTCTACAAAAAAAGCTTTGAAAGTGCATAGGCATGTGTGCACATAGATATACAGTTTGTACATGTGTATATTTTCTTTTTTGTATTTGTGTGCGATAGATGTGTGTGCGTGTGTGTGTGTTCCATGCCTCCAGATGTGCGTGATTAACCTCCATCTGTCTCTATGACAAAGTGAAGCTTTTATGACCCTCCCACACACCTTGTGTGTCTCCCAGCCGCACAGGGAATGACAATCTCCTTTAATTCAACCCTCGTTTAAGTCCCCAAACCTCTCTCCTCTTTTCCCCTGAGGCACGGTGAATGAAGGAGGAGAGTGTGAGAGAGGGAGAGAGGAACAGCAAGAGAAAGTGAGTTGAAGAAAGGGGGAGGCAGATTGAGAGAGAAAGCAAGACAGAGTAACTGAACAGCAATGTATTTTGTTTTTGTTTTTCATCTTTAGGGAGTGGAGAAGCGTAAACGTAAGTGTACTTATGTGTAATGTTATGGGTGTTCAGGGTGCTGTAATCACATAATATCCTGTCTAAAATGTATTTTAGTAGGCAATCGAAATGGAGGCTGGTCCTGCACTGTTTTAAGAAGAACTTGTCCAAATAATAAAAAATCTTCAAATAATGAAAAACATAAATCTTCAGAACCCAAGCTTAGCCTAGGAGTAGGTTTAAATATCTGTGAGTTTCTGAAACAAAATGTGCTTAATATAACAAGATGTTCTTCATAAAATGTTTGACCCAGGAATGGCCTATGAAAGTCAGAACGGTTCTCTGTGGAAATGCCAAGAGCTCCACTGTTTAGCGGTAATGTGGCATCTCAATGTGCAAAGTCTTTTGGTTCCAGTTTATTTAATGTAAATGTGATACATTCTTGTGGGGAAAGGATTCACATGAGCTGCAACTATTTACAAATCATATGAAAAACACCAATATTCTTCAACATGAACGGCATAAACCATAAATTCTGTTGAATGGTGGAGATTATGGTTTGATTATACTATCTAATCTATTATGTTGTACATCATAGCACAGGTGAACATGAACCTCCAAATTACAAACCATTAAGCAATACAAGGCACTGCATTTAATGCTTTGCTCATGTGTCAGGACACCTTCAGTGTGTAATTAATATTAATAAAGCTGCACTGAATATACACCTCAGCTTACTTGTTTCCTGATCAACATCTAATGTTCTGATTTAGCTTCTATACAGTACAAGTGTCCATGTCGATATCTGTTTACCATTATGTGCTTCATATTTCCCCAGCCTGTAATCTGATCTTTCCATCTAGGTTATATTGCAGGGCATTGGCTGCCCATGTTCATTGAGAAGCAGAGAAGGAAGTCTATGAAGATGAACTGAGAGAGCAGGAGACAAGTTACTCTTTTTTCAGGCACTGTTTTATTGGCTCACAGTGTTATGAGTTCATTTGTACAGAACACGAAACATCTGAAAGAGCCGGACAATATGGCTCTAAGCGAGACAGAGATAGAGAGACAAAGAGACAGAGATAGAGAGAGAGAGAGGAAGAGAGAAAAAAAGACAGAGGAGGGTCACTACACTACATTGAGGATGTTAGAGAGAGAACATAGCCAGAGGATAGTTCGAAAAAAGACTAGATTCAAACATGCATTCTTTTCAGTGAAGCAGAACAGCGTATAATATGCATGACTTGACCAGACCAGGGTCAAATATACATATTTCAATTATAAATCGGCAGCTACTCCATCTTGTGTTTTATATTGAGAGATATAGGAGAGACTGCAGTCAAAACACAGTTATAAAAATTTTGTTCTGATGTTTATTGCAGTAGTTCTTAAAAAATATACCAGCCAATAAAGAACTGCAGAGACCCAACTAGATGGTTAAGAAACCATAGGGCATACTTTTACGTACAAACATACTGCTAATTATCCCATACCTGTACTTGGATGTCTCATTAGTCAAGTACATTATTTGACACTGTTTTCTATACAACCCAGGACTGCATTTCCCGGAACCATCTTTAGGCTATAACCATCGATACACTATGATCAACTAAGAGAGAGAGAGTGTTGAAAATGATTGCCTCTCTATCCTTTAAACAATGGCCATAGCACTACATCTTCTGGGAATGCAGCATCGACTTAGCAAAGTCAGCATTTTTGCTGTGCTAGTTTGTATTTGTGTCTCTCTGTGTGTCTCTGTGTGTGTGTGTGTGTGTGTGTATGTGTGCAGTATATACTTGTGTACATACTCTGTGACATGGGAAATATAGAGCCTGTTTAATGGGATTACAGCACATAAAATTAATCTGTACAGTTACACATTTTACAAAAGAACTTGAGGAAAGCACAGACACGGAGACAAGCTGGATGGAATGTAAAGAGAGAGAAAGCGAGATTAACAGAAAAACAGGCCTTTAGAGGGTAAAGAGCTCAAATAAGGTCTACACTGGTTAAAAAAACAGTATATTAGGACTCCAGTCCTGTTAGATCTGAGACATCACTCTGTTTAATGGTCAATTCTGCGATCTAAAGGCAAGCTTTTAATCGGAATTGTCACACTTTGTGTACGCATCCCCAATTTGAAGTACACTGCCATCTTGACAAATATGTCTCAGGTCTGCATCTAGGACAGGATTTTGGGCAGGTGTGAATAAACGCCTGACGTGATCCCAGACATGCTCAAAAGCTTCAGCTACATGAAAGTAAACAAAAGACCAAAAGAACTACTGCCAAACCTTTTCAGATCAAACCTCTCCGCATCATTGTACTTTCCAAAAGCGCTAAAGCCCTCCAAAGAATGTGAGCGTAGACGTCCGAGCCCCCTCTCCACGGGACGGCTCTTTGAGGGAGAGATTAAGGAGCGTTATTTATTTCCCCATCTAGGGGATTCTTCTCTGTCTGAGTATCGCAAGAAAACAGTGCGTGATAAAAAGTCGTATATCCGTTCATTCATCTAACGCGCTTATGACAAAAAAGTTGGCTCTTTGATGTCTCCCCGTTTAAGTCCTATTTATGAAGAAGAAGGATCTGTTCATCTCAAAAGCTTTCACAGCACCTTGAACACAATCAAACGATTCCCAAGGGGTGTACTTTAAACCCATACAAGTTAAAACAATACTTTTAGCCATTTGGTTTTGTGCTCTAAAGGTACATGCATGGCCTCTGTGTGGCTCAACTAACAAACAACAGCCACCAGCGAAGAAATCACAAGTGAAATGATATTGCGATGTATGCTCCCTGCACCAGAAACCGTTTCAAATCAGTGCAGGGGTAGAGGGGTTTTCAAGAGCAGAGCTCCAGTCTGATCTCTGTGTGATCAGTGCAGGCAAAGCAGCTGCTGTGTGTTGGAGGAGGAGGTGGAAGAGTAGATGGAGAAGGAGTGGAGAGGGGCTGGGAGGCCCAGAGAGTCACGCTCATCGTTGTCTCCCCGCCACTAACCGCGCAAACCAGATGAAAGCCTCATCAGGGACGCGAGTCGGCAGGCATGGCAAAGAGCCGTTACGCCGGCTAATGTATCCCTTGCTGCTGGCGAGAGCCCACACAAGTACATTGCATTCAGACACATTCACATACACACACACACACACACACATACATATATGGTGATCCTCAAGACCTAGCCATATACAAAATCTCCTCCTTAAATAAATCTAAGTACACACATACATCCTGACACATACTGTCAGTGATGTTGTATGATCTGTGTTTTCATCTATCCTTTCCTTTTCGCAAATACACATGCACACACACATTATGCACACACACACATACACATATACTCACACAAACGCTCCCTCTCTCCCAAAGCTGCTTTCTGCCATCACAGAAGCTCAACATCTCCTCATCTGGAGGCTGGCACACACATTTCCCAAAGGGCCCATGGAGGACACACACACACACACACACACACACACGCACACACAGACACACACACGCGCGCGCACACACAGACACACACACGCGCGCGCACACACACACAGTCTCTCAATACCCTCAGAGCTGTGTGCTTTAAGGAGAAATGAATCACATCATTAGAGGAGCGCTCTCTCTCGCCAGCACAGGGCGACCTCTAGGAACTTCTTGGGAAGAAGACGCATATGAAACCAAACAGGCTACGGAAAGTGTATGCACAGCAGACGCGCTCTATTCTACACTAAAGATTGTTCTTGTTATTTATTTACACATGAATATACTATAGCTCTTATATATATACTCTCGTATAATAATCTTTTTTATGGTGGAAGCAGTCATAGTAGGCAAGTTGGTGTTTGTTGCTCTGTGCAGGTATTTGGCCCTGTAAGGTGAGGCTTATTATTTCAAAGCATTGATGGCTTACATTTTTAAGTGCTGGTTCTCTAGACTATTCTAGTTTTCTACTCTACTTTACTCTACTCTGCTCTACTCGGGTATTAACTACCCTTTTACTACGCAAATGCTCCTCTGGACTACCTAGTTCTGCCCATGCAGCATGGCTTAAGAGCGATTCTGTGACCGTTTTAAATAAAGCACATGTTGCGTTTACAAAATAGTCCACAGCAGTACTTAAAAAAAAAGCAATATAAATAAAGCGTCAGGTGTGACTGCGGGATTTCGCCTTGTATAAAAGGAGATTGGACCGGGAAACGATGTCGCAGCTGTCTGCATTGGGATGAGCCCAGCACTTTTGCTGCGCTGCTTGTTTGGTTTGGTAGATTACATCCCTGCCTGCGATTAACAGCGCTAGCGCATTTCTGTTTATTCCACACTTCTGTTCAGTATGCGCAGGGGAAAACCTTCTGCTGGCCCACCCACCCCCGCCTCTGAGGTCATGTCCCCCATCAAGGGCTTTTGAGAGTGGATGGTGCACGGAGAAAACAAAAAAAAAGAAACTGCCCACCGTTGAGGATGGCCAATCTCACAACTAAAATAAAGATAAGAGGGAAAAAAACGCATTAAACAATGGTGTCGTTTTGTCTGTAAATATTCTGGTGACATACTTTTTTTTTCAAGAATCTTTGAGTGAATAAATCTGACGTTTTAAAAACCAACTCATATAAACTGATTCTAAATCTATTAAACCCTATGGGGAGTCAGGCGAACACTTGTCTTCTGAATGTAAGCTCCATTTGATCTGATTCAAAAGCCTCTGTATAAATACATGACAGGCAACAAATCCTGAATTTCAGCTAATCTTAAGATTATGATGTGGTTCTTTCCAACATCAAGTTTTCCAAACTTTACTCTTGTAAATGATGGTACATATTTTAAAGTTCGTATCTTCACTAGAATATTCCAGTACAAGGTGCAACTCTTGCAATTCCTTCAGAAATAGCACACATCCCTTGTAGAAGTTGTCTGTGGTTATACTTACTTCACATTACTATGTAATAAATGCGTAGCTATATGGTAATTACACATACTTTGTGGTAATTGCCAAAGTATTAGCATGTTTGTCATTCATTCATAGAAAGTGTAACCCTAAATGTGGGTTAATACTCTGTGACGAAAGGCATACAACTCTATTACCTGACGATCATAAATTCTAATTCAGGTTCCAAAACCCAATTGTTTTTTAATACTATTACTATTATTGCACCTATTACTAAAATAATACTTGACCATTTTCCAGAATAGTCAAACTCCTCTGTTTCATCCATAAAACATGTATCAGATAAGGTAAAAGTGTGAAAATGTCAAAAAAATTCAACTCAAAGGATCTTGTGCCTTTTTCTCACTGCAACGTAATTATCGTTAAAAATCGAATTATCTCCTTTGCCATTTCCTCAGGCTTTTATGGCTAATTGCAGCGACATATTACTCAACAGAGTATAAACCCAGCTACATGTATATGTGAACT
>NC_137911.1:16562279-16612279 GCF_963457725.1 Sprattus sprattus
CATTAGAGCGGCGAAGGTGAAGATGAAGCAGACGGATACAAAGAGATCCATGGCTGTCACGTACGACACCTTTGGCAATGACTTCCTGGAGATGGTGCTTAGGGTTGTCATGGTGAGCACAGTAGTGATACCTGGACCAATCAATAAACAAGTGTGAATATGGGGTGGTTTTTTAGAAGCAGGACAAGTATTCATATCAATGTCACATAAAAGGCAGAATAAATTCTTCTTTTAGTTGAATCTGCATTTGTAAAGAATACTGCCACGCATTCTATGTCAGAAGTGCATCTATTGCATAGCTCTAACTTCAGGGACTTTACTTTCAGACACAGCATTTGTCATACCAAGTGAGGTTCTTGCTGGTACAGCATCTTTGTTGATCCAGAAGGAGACCCAGGAGAGCACTACAATCATGCTGCAGGGAATGTAGGTCTGGATGGTGAAGTACCCCATCCTTCGGCTCAGCTCGAAAAAAATGGTCATGATCACATACTCTCCTAAAGAAAGACACACACACACACACACACACACACACACACACACAGACACACAATCATCGGTACATGATCATTTTACATGCAGGCTTTTTTTTTGGTTTATTAATTTAGAAGAGGAAGAGCAGCTGTCGGACAAACCTGACTGTGTGTGTGCAACGTCGGTGGAGTTGCGCAGTCCCACGAAGGCAAACTGGTAGAGCCTCCAATAACGCTGATCTGCTACCTCCACAGACCGACGCTGCCAGCGGTACATAATCTCATTCTTAGGGTAGCCATCTGGAGGATGGGGAGGAATACACACACACACACACGCACACGCACACGCACACACACACACACCACGTATACAATGCGGCACCGCCATGCAGACGAATGCAGACACAGTGAAGAGTGCCATGTTCACAAGAAAAAACAAGAAAGACGTTAATTACCAGGAAACTGAATCTTACACAGACTTACAGTTTCTATCCACCACACACACAAACAATCACACACACACACACACACACACACACGCACACACACACACACACACACACACACACACACACAAACACACACACACATACACGCACACACACAAGCACACACGCACACACACACACACACACACACACACAAACACCAACATACATACACTCTTCAACAAAAGTATGATGGCACATATATAAATGGGATGTCCTGGCCAATACACTCTGCCCATGATCAGATGAAAACAACCACAAATAACAACAACAACAACAACAACACAAAGGGCACAGAATGGATGAAAAGAAACACAGATGAAGACAGGAAGAGAGAGAGAAAGGGACAGAGGAAGAAAAGGATGAATTTGCTGGCAGGGGGATGGGAAGTGTCATTCTTCTCCAACGGTACAAGGGAATGACCACTGACAGCTGAGCTGGAGGGAGGGAGCAGGTCAGATGGCCAGCAGAGGTGAAACGTGGGTATTGATCCACTGTCAAAGGCTATTTGCAGGTGATTAGTTGACCACGGGCAATGATAAATGGGAAGTGGTGGACTGCCTGACACAGCCAGGGCTGGCCACCAAGAGCAACGTGCTGTGATTGGTCAACCATTGTCAGCGATGCATGGTGATTGGTTAAGACTGGTTGAGGTGATTGAGGGCTGGTCTACTGGGGTAGGGGGTGGGTGGTGGTGGGGGGTGGTTGCCTGATTGGTGAAAGTGTTCCACCTACAGCTGGAGAACTCCAGAGGGCAGGAGTGTTCGTCCATGGGAAAGTTATGCAGCTTTAGGTAGCATTCCGCATTAATAGTCAACCTGACAAATGAAAGTAAAGTGCAAAGTAGAAAAAGGAAAAGACAAACAAATGTTTTTATTTGGTGTGGATTAGCACACTACTGTTGCCTTGATTAACAAAAAAAAATGCTAATGGTAAGAAAATATTTAAACATGCGCAAAAAAACTTTATAACCTTGAATTGGACAAGGAAATGGTCTTGTACCAGTCATGTGAAGCATTGATTTGGTTTGGTTTTGCATCTGTCACAGGAAAATGCTTCTTATTTGCTACAGACCGCCATAAATCAAGGTTGATGCGTTCATCTAAACTTAATTAATCACTCTTCCCTGAAGGAAGGCTAATGACTCGTTCTTGTCGGTTCAGTGTCCATGAGAGTTTCATGGACAGAGTGCTGTGAGTTTTGTCACAGATATTTACCTTCTTGGATTAATGTCTGACTGAAAATCTCACATACTTGCCCTTCAAGAAACAAATCACCAAACAAAAAAGTCTGGTCTCGACAGGATAGATGTGTGCTGTGCAGGTAGTGCCATACATGCTACTGTAGAACACAGGTGCTCGAAAGGGACAAAAAACAACTCATAAGGAACACAAAAGAAGGATCTTCAGCGGAACACAAAAGAAGGATCTTAAGCAAAACAAAAACAATTGAGAAAATCCAAATAGCGAGTACCGTTACGGACAAACAGCACCCGAGGCAGGAAACGAGCATCTTACCTTAGAGTGTACATCACCCGCCCATTGCTCCAGAGTCGGAGCAGGCGATTGGGCGTTGTGATCCAGTGGGCGTCGGATTTGCGGGAGTTGCGAAAGAAGGTGTCAGGGATCCAGATCTTGCCCACCATGTTGCTGTTGAGCATCAGCAGCTTCATGGTGCTGTTGAACTTCAGACGGCTGTCGTACCACGTCTGAGCGAAGAAGATGTCTATGGTGTACTCCTGGTAAAAATGAAGAGGCACATCGCACATAAGGAGGACATTAATTACCAGGTAAATCAATTCTACAAACACTCACTATTTTCCCTTGGTCAGTACATATACACAAACACATTCACAAAAAAAAAATTCACCACGTGATATGAGGCTCACAACCATAACTAAGCATTTTTTTTATTACGTTTGTTTCACACCGGCTGAGGGACACTGACATCGTAATTCTCATCCCCCAGTGACAGCAGCAGCCCTGACCTCAGCAGGTTGTCATTCCGCCACTCCAGCGTGCTTCCATATCTCTTACACGACGACTACGAATGGACACATTCCCGCCACTGCTGCCGCTTCCCGAGAGTAATGTCCTCTGGTAGCGGCGATAAGGAGGAAAGAGCTCTTAGAGATGTCTTCCACCCCCCCACCCCCCCCACCTCTTGCTCTTTAATCAGCAGGCCATAGTGTTCAGCAATTTCTAAAATGTGTTATGAAGGTCACAGTCGGTGCCAGCCAGACGGCGAACTCCAGAGCAACAAAATCTCGGAGCGTGTCAAAGCAGAAGTCGCAGCGGAGCAGAGCGGAGTGTAATCTCATGCCAGAAACAGAAGAACTGGGATGAAATGAGATGAGCCCTGATAAATATTGAATTAGATTACACGCCCTGGGAAAATCAACACTGAGATGTGTCTTTGCCTGTGAGGGCCTTCATCTAACATTGTTTGTTGTAATGTGTGTTGAGCTGGGGAAGGGGCAGCCACACACACACACACACACACACACACACACACACACACACACACACACACGCACGCACATACACACGATTTCTGTGCTCACCATGTTAATGGGGTCTACAGGCCCGATGCTGTTCACATACACAGCAGTTTCAATCACTGTGGGTTTATCTGAAATACACCAATTAGACACAAATTATTTGCAGGTTTTGGGAGAGACATACAGAAAAACATTGCGAATACGAAAATGGATACATGCAGAGAAACATGATCAATTAATTATTCATGCATAATTCATTTTAGCACATAATCCAAGTAAAATGGATACATTAATATTATAACATAATATTAAAACTAAAAATGAATAGATCATTAGCATTTAGGCATAACAAGCAGTAAAAGACACAGTTAAGGGTAATAAAGTTGTGGACTCAAGGAACCCATATGTTTATGAGGCATGGGTGGGCTTTTCTCAATAATACTGCACTGCACTCAGCCTAGTTGCCTCCTAAATGAATAGCAGGATAAAAATCTATACTCTTTATGGGGATGGGCTGTGATCCAAAATGGCGGCAATGGCTGATGGGGTGACTTGCCTCCGATGTCCGGGCGCAGTTTGTTGTCGTAGCCCAGCAGTAATTTATTTAGGATGGAGGTGACATCTTCTCTCTCTTCGACCTTAGGTGATAAAACCCAGGTTTTATTTATGGGAACGTCCTCATAATCCTCCTCTTCGACCTTATTAGGGGTGAGCGCCAAGCTTTTTGACAGCAAGGTGCTGGGGAAAGAGAGAAAAGCACAGGAGAGAGGTGAGAGGGGGTGCGGGGTGAGAGATGTCGGTCTAGATGATAACGTCAAACTGGTTTTTAGATTAGACCTATTTTGCTTTTGTTCCTTTCATAGTAAGTATTTTCACTGCCATTTGTTTGCATTATAACATCTTGATACGTTTGGAGAAAACATTGCCCCTCCTGTCATTGTGACTACATAATTGCTTTGGCAACACTGTAACCAACTGTCGGAGCAATAAATCAGATCTGAAGAGGGGGCAGTATTCAGGAAAGAGGGGCATATGAGAGAGAGGGAGAGAGGGATAATGAGCAGAGGAGAGAAACAGGCAGGGGGGATGGAGTGGAAGAGAGGAGTAGGGAAATGGTGAGGAAGTGAAGGTGGTAGGACAGAAAGAGGTGCTGAAAAAAGATGGGATGTGAGAAAGAGTGCTTGCATGAGTGGTGAGAGAGAGAGGGGGAGGGAGAGAAACTAATAGAGGAGGACGGAGAGTATGAAGGAGCTGGTACAGGGACGGGCTGGCAGTTTTTAGAGGAGGGAGGAGGATAGAAAGAGAGAAGGAAGAAGTGAGTCAGCGGGAGGAGAGAGGGCTAAGGAGGGAGTCAGGAAGGAGGGAGAGGGGGGGGAAGAGCGAGAGAGAATCACAATCACAGCTACCAGAAGTGTGATACCACTGCTGTATAGCGTTAAAAGAGATACAAATCAAAGTGAAAGCAAAAAAATTTACTGAGCCAAAAGACAGACAGAGAGAGAGAGAAAGTGATAAAGTACCGGAGCAGCCATGATAGAGGGATGGCATGGGGATCCATTAAGCCAAACTGAGAGAGGAGAGAAGGAGAGGGGCAGAGCAGGAAGAAGAGCAAGGACAGGGGGAGAGGGGGATGAACAAGGGATGTGGAAAGCAAGCAGAGGACCTCATGATAATTAATCCAGCTGTGTTTGGCACTATAATGAAGGGAAAGCGAATGAAGGTTAGATGAACACACATCACACCACACCACACACACACATCACACCACACACTCACATCACACCACACACACACAGACACACACAGAGACATACGAACTAGAAGAGCACACACGGAAGAGATTTTCATTATTTGACATTATATATTCTATAGGTTCTAAAAAATAGGAAAGATAGATATATAGATAAAAAGATAGATATATAGATAGAAAGATAGATACATAGATAGAAAGATAGATATATAGATAAAAAGATAGATATACAGATAGAAAGATAGATACATAGATAGATCGACCTTCATACCAGAAACAGAATCACAGAGAGACCATGTGTGCTTTGCAGCTGTAATTTCTTTTCTGTTTTAAAAAGTGCTTATTCAGGGGAGAAAAGCTGACACGGCTCAAAACGCTTACACTTTTTTTTTTGTATACGTCCCTTTTATTGAACTCTGTTGTAGGGATTGTTTATTTTTCCCTTTGAGTCCTTGACACACAAACACTTCCACTGTCCCCACACACACATCGACAGACACACAATTCCCAGCATCTCTGCAGAAACGGAACTCTCACTCTCTCTCTGTCTCTTTCTCTGTCTCAGCTGCCATGCAGTCTTGCTGCGATTTCTTACAGAGGCTAATTCCCTTTAGTATCTCACTCTCTTTGCCAAGTGGAACGCTTTACAGTGCCAGGGCTTTACTTTTAGCACAGAGGATTTAAATAAAACTCAACTGTTGTCACCTCTGAAAGAACACAATCTATATTAAGTGAATAAATGCCTGTGGTGGGCTGTGATGGGAATTTAAGGTAAAGATGACCTCTGTGAAGATACACATGTCACCCAGCACTCTTTGACTAGCAGCCTAAATGTGTGCATGGACTACCTACATGGCAAAGGCAGAGTACGTGATTCTGGCAAAAGGTTGTGGATTTTTTTGTCTCAACAGCCAGTCAGATTCCAGCCAAACAGTTTGTCAGTCTAAGCCATCGAGTCTGTTTCACATTTACAGAGCCAGGACTGTGCACAGGAAGCACACACAGCTGGAGGATCGTGAGCAGCAATTCACTGAATATGACATAAAGTGTATTGGATTAGAATCGCAGACTGTGTCTTTAGGCGATATAACTTCATGTTCGAACAGTGAACTGCAGGGAGGCTCACGATCAAATCAGTATTTCATAATCATGTCATCTTGAATTTGATCTGAGCGCCTGCAGAGGCATAGTCAATGCTGTGTGTCCAGCCTCTCTGGCAGGCCCTGCCATGGTCTCTGTGCTCTGGGCACCACCAGGGCACACATCATCTAAATAGAGCGTTTGCATGACATCTGCCATGCTAAATGTCTTCCCCCTGGGTACTGGTGAGTCCAGACTCATTATGATTACAAATGCCACTCTAAAGTAACGCAACAGAGGCCAAGCGAGAGGCATCTTGAGTGTCCAGGTCAGCATTTCAAGTTAAGGCACCTGCTTCAAAAGACAAAGGGAGAGTGTCAGCAGCCTAGTTTTGCTACGGGCTACAGAAGCAGGGATGTGTTGTGAGGAGAAAACAAACAAGGGACAAAAGAATGAATTGAGGAATCAAGCTGAACTTTAAATCTGGGCTGAAATTCTTCATTTCCTGTTGTCTCCTTCAAGAGAATTTTTTTTTTTATAAATATGTTGTTTTTCCCTCACACCCACTCCCTCACTCTCCCATTCACTTCTCCACCCCTCTCCCTGTGGTTCAACAGCAAGGGCCTGCAATCAAATCTCCAAAGGCGTGACAGACGCACACCTGAAGCTATCAGTCATGTGAAGGCCACTGCTCTCCTTGATTGAGTTACAGTGAAATCAGTATCACCTTCCTGCTCGGCTGGAAGGAAAAACCCCTGCTTTGCCGACCCATCGAGATTGAGCTATTACCTCCCCAGCTCCACAGGCCATTGCGCTAACACCGGGATTGTGAGCAGGTAAAGGTAAGGGAGGACACTGAGCTGTGTGAGCCTTGGCTGAGCCTTTCTTCTGTCTTCACACCCTACGTGTCCCCCAGGGACTGGCCAACCACCCACGAGCAAATTTGGCTCAGTGTGTCCTCCATAATGGCATGGCCCCTGGCTCAGTTGGAGTTACAGCTTATAGGGGCTATTTGCACTGTGCCTTACCTCCCTGCCAATTAGCATTCAACTAAATTATCCTTGTTTCTTGACAGATATGTCGTTACCTAGCTGTGCTGCCCAATTTGGACATGGCAAAAGGTTGTTGATTTTTTTTTAGCTAAACAGCCAATCAAATTCCTGCCAAGCAACGTGTCAATTGGTTGGAATTGTTTATAGCTCGGTCCGAGCCATTGTGTTTGTTTCCTATTTACACAACTAGGACTGTGTACGAACACCAGCTAGAGGATCGTGAGGAGCCATTCACTGAATTTGACATTAAGTGTATTGGTTTAGACTGTACCTGAGTGACAGAACGTCATGTTTGAACAATGAACTGCAAGGAAGCTCACCTGTGCATCTTCATGGCAAAATTCATTGTTTGGTTTATATGACGAGTTATTGCCTGTCATGCCAAAATATACAAAATACTATAATCGTGTAATTTTACATGATTCCTGAAAACCATCCTGTAGTTGATGAAATATATGTAAAATTTTAAAACACAAATGTTTTGTCTACCTCAGTAGGCCTGTGCATTCAAATAAAATAAAAAAACTGTTTGAACATGGACATAACTTATTGACAATTCAAATGTGGCTCTGAAGATGGCTGTATTTTTGTCCTCTCAGCTGTGTTTTTGGATGAAAATAATATTTTCCCAATAAGGCTAGCTTCAGCTAATTTGGTTCTGGTGTCTCCTCTGGGATTGGAGAATGTTCATTCTGACAATCAAGATAAACGAACAACGAAATATTATTCTGGACACTAATACAGTTATGATTTTGCTGATAAGGGATATCATGACCAAAATCAAATTTTGTATCTAAAGATTTTTGCCAATGTTTTCTAATATGGAAGTGACATAGCGCAAGATAACTGAAAACCCTGCTGATGGAAGACTTCGGTTTCACTTTTGACCCATATGATATTATTGCCTTATTATTGTTTCCAAAGTTGAGCTATGGGCTCTGTGTTATAGGAAGGTTTGCTAACAGTGCAAAGGGAACTTAAAGCTGTCTTACAGCAGTTTGCTATCTGTCTACTATTTATACACACAAGTGTGCCATACTCATAAGAATTCCATAAGAATGCTGACTGTTATTTTATGGTGAGCTTATTTTGTGTCTTTAAAACATCCTCACTGTGCCTGATGATGTGTATACAGTGTACAATATGAAGAAACTATGCTGACTATGCTGTACTTGGGCAGATGTACTAACACTTTAGTGCCAGTTTTAGGAACAATTTTGTTGTGATGTGAGTAAGTCTAAAACATGGCATGGTATCATGGTAACAGACCACACATAGCTAGAACCACGTTCTTCCTGGCACAGAACGACAAGTTGCACTGTTCTGACTAAGCTGCGTAAATAGGAGAAACTGCCAGAAACAATCGTATCAGTATACTGAGCACCAGTTTTACTCATTTGCACCATGTTTAAAGCAACCTTTACTTTTGTTTGCTTTTTTATGTCTTGCCATCACTTTTTCCTGTATACGCCTGCGACACCACTGAATTTGTTATAGCTGCACAAATATTATATATATATATATACATTTGTCCCGGAGAGAAGGCTGAAGAATGCCACAATGGAGACAGCGGCTTCTATGGTTAATCAGTCCTGGTCTTAAGTGGCTTTGTTCTTTACAACAGCAGGGCAAGTGATAACCGCAATCTATATCTGGCAGCTTTAGGCAACCAAACACACACACACTTACTGAAAGAGAGAGAGAAAGAGAGAGAGAAAGAGAGATGCACACAAACATGCACACTTCCTTATCCACGTAAGGAGTCCGCCCCCCCCCCCCCCCCCCCCCCTGCTCCTATACAACCCCATCCTACCCTACACACACAGTTGTGTGGGGAAAATGACTAATGACTACAGCAGCAATATGAGTACAAGAAAGGGGTCTCAGAGGAGGAGAGTTTATCATAATGGAGGGATTTGCTTCCATTTCCTTTCTGCTCTGTAGTAATTAACGGGCACTGCCAGCTGATGAAACCACGAGCTGGTAGAGGAATCTGACACAACACAACCCAGACAAGATGACACTGAGTGGAATCCTGACTGACCATAGGAATGGTTAGCTAAATTACATGCTTACACATCGATTTTGGGATGAAGGCTATGCCTTCTCATTATGCTTTTGATAGGTGCAAGGAATTATGTGTGGTGTCATTCCTCTAAAGAAAAAACAAATGAATAGTACTAGCTGTGGTGTTCATTTGTAATACTACTTTAGGTTCCCGTGGTGGGCAGGGTATCTCCACTGAGACACAGGTCGTGGCGCCAGCCCCCATATGCCGCATGTAAAAGAGCCCATGAGACAACCAAGCGCACGGGACACTTACGCTTTGTGAGTCAAGACCTAACGGGCACGTAACAGAAAATGCACCCATAGCACGTTTGCCGCGAGGCATGAATGAGATGACAAGCTTTTTGATGGAGATGTCAGCGTGTCTATGGCAATGCAAAGACAGGTGATGCCCCGGTGTGCTCATTGAAATAAGGACAATTAGTGAACTAATCATGTTTAAGACACTCACTGACACATGTTTGTCTCTGTGTTCATCGTACAAATGAATCTCTGAAGGTTGTTTGTCTAAAGTGACATCAATGGCTGTCCAATTGCCCTATATGCCAGCGTCAGACACCATGCGCAAAGGGTTTTTCTCACCAATTCCAAGTAGGCAATGCGGTTTAATCATTACAGTGTTTATATGAAGAGACATTTGCTCACTCCCCTAACCCACCCACCTTTTGAACACACACACACACACGCGCGCACACACAAAGCATAGGGGGCTTCGTTGTCACTGTAATCAGAATGTCAAGATACCCCAGCTGCTAGTTCATGCTGCCCTGTCCCGTTCGTGACGGTTCCGGTCCGGGACCACCGTTTGAATGTCTACGTTCTGCCGGCCCGGACACAAACTTACCAGACTGCGAGAAAGCCGAGCAACAGAAAAACGAACGGGGCTCTCCTCCTCTCCCGCTGCAGTAAAGCCATGGCGAATGAAAATGCGCCGGAATCCCGCGCTTCTCCCCTCTATTTTAAATATTTGTGGTGGTAAAAAAATGGAGGCTTACTTTACATTTTCAAACTGAATCTGTATTCTGAATTTCAAACTGGTCGCGTCATAGATAAGGGAGACAGCAGGAAAATATCGTAAAAGACGGTGGTTCCAATAGTGTTGCTATCGAGGGAGCGCGTGTATTATCCTATAGCGCTGTGCTCCAATGAAATACGCGTTGAGGACGAGGAAGAGGGAGAGAGAGAGAGTGGACCGCTACTATGTGGCTATATGGTACTCTGAGACTGCGTAAGGTGTGTGTCTCTCTGTATGTATGTGTGTGCGCGTGTGCGCGCGCTTGAGCTGGATTTCGCTGATTGCGGCGCTGTTGTTGCACACCGTCTGTCTGGCATTTTGCTGACCGAATCGAAGTGGATCTATGGGGAACTGCGAAAAGCATCGCCCGTGGAGAAAAAAAAGCTGATCTTAGTGGAGCAAGAAAGATGTCACTACAGTATGTCACAAAATAAAAGTTAGGGCTTAGCGTGGTGGTGTGAATCACGATCACGATGAAGAAAATAAAGAGACTAAAATTTGTGAACAACGTTGACTCTTAATGCTATTAATGAGTGAGTGGCAAATACCCAAGACAGAGAGGCCAATCCAATTGCCAGTATATCCTATTACAAGCTGCCATTAGAACAACGTATTTGGGATCCACTTTTATATTATAATCCCACAATGCTCAATAAGCATTTCCTTATTACTCTCATAATACATCTAAAGTAAACTCCTTCTCTCTCTCTCTCTCTCTCTCTCTCTCTCTGTGTGTGTGTGTGTGTGTGTGTGTGTGTGTGTGAGAGAGAGAGAGTATAGAAGAAAATTAGGGAAGGTATGTTCATAGCAGGGCTGTGTGTGTGTATGTGTGTGTGTTTATGTGATTGAATTCTTACTGACCTTGAAAAGGTGCTCTGCACACACATTCACTTCCCCACAGAAATAACATTATAAAGTCAAAGTCAACTGTCATAACGGTCTCCACAGGGAATATTCCAGGCTTTTTGGTGGTGGACAGGCAGATGTTCAGCTGTTTGGTAAGGTGCTAAAAGGTGCTGTGCTGTGCCTCTTCCGGATAATCCAAGCCAAACCTTCCTTAATCTTCCTTTCATACAAAAGTAACATCTTCCTTTTACACACACTCACACTCACACACACACGCACACGCACACGCACACACACACACACACACACACACATACACACACAAACACACACACAAACACACACACACACACACACACACACACACACACAAACACACAAACACACACACAAACACACACACACACACACACACACACACACACACACACACACACACACACACACACAAACACTGTGTTTTTATTTGAGAAGTCATTGTAACTGTTTAGATTTTGTTTTGTTTATTTTTGTCTTAGTTTTTGCTTGTGGTGATTATTTTCGTTTGATAAGTTTGTTTTACCTTTTGTCTGTCTCATGATTGGGTTTAGTTTATAGGAAGTGAGGTCATGGGGGTCAGGGGTCACACACACACCTCTATTATGGTAGCATACATTGTACCTGACTAGACCTGAGACGCCGGCTCGCGGTCATGGTAGTATACCGCTGAGTCCAAGCTGATGAGTGTGATTGCGTTTACCTTGCCTCATTTCCCCTCTCAATCGTTATGCAGCCAACGAGGTATGTTTGTCTATTTATGACGCTTTATTTCTTTGATTTCTTTGGGTTTGATTGTTTGGTTTGATTGTGTTTTTACTGCTTTTAACCAGTTCGACGTTGGATTTCAAATGAATTAAAGAGAGAAATAAATCCATCAGTAAATGAAGAACTTTGGCCTAGCGTGTTTCCTGAAGAGGAGTGGAGGGGAGTGATAGTCGAACTCGAGGCGACCTCGGGAGCAGAAATCTGCATCGGCTCACGGGTTATCTATCCTCAACGTGAAGATTCGTCAGTTTGCCTGGGATTAATGCAAATTTCTCAGATTAAAGCCACGTTTTCGCTGAAGAAGCAAGCGAATTGGACTTCGCGCATGAACTGTGTTTTGGATTTACAACGTGCTTTTTCAGCGAGTGAAGACGCGTGGAGGAACGGCATGAAACAGATAAGCAGTATTTAGCATTCATGTTTTCTTTTAGACGGTTTGAAGCTTTAATCAATGAACAATGATAATGGGTTGTCTTTATTAGCCTAATGGCCACATTTTAAGGACATTTAAAACTGATATTGGGGGCTTTGACCGAATTGAAAGTGTTTGCACGTGTACCACCAGGTTGCTGAATTAAATTGTATGTAGGCCTACGTTTGTATTGTTATTGCCGACTATGTTCAATTGTAGCTGAAACTGTCATCAAGTTGCTTTATGAACCCTTCAAGTTAAGTAGCTAGTAATTGTTTGAAGACGGCGACTCGGTGTAACAGTTAATAGGCAATATACAATCCACTATGTCTCAGATTGGTAGAGATGAAGGCCTGCCTTTAGTTGAGTCTCGGCATCCAGAAAATTCAGCAGAGCTTCAAAAGGCCAATGAGTCTGATGTTGTTGAGCAACAGCCTTTAGGCGCATTGGAACTACAGAATGAGCCTCGTAGAAGTGAACGATCACGTACATTGACAGAGAAGGGCAAAACCCTACACATGGACCAGTTAAACTTATTGCTGCTTCGTTTTAACAATGTCTATGAATATTGGAAAGTCAGGACTAAAGTGGCTAAAAGATCTTTGCAGCAAAACCTTCCAAGTGTCATTCTTCAAGAACTTGAAACACGCATTGAAAAGGAATTAACTGAACTTAATGATATTTACGATGCCTATAGAAAACTTGACTTTCCAACTCAAGACATGCGCCGCAAATTCGTCAAAAGCGCCTCTATTACTAAGGTTATGAGGAAGAATGTTAAGTCTCGGATTCAAGGAGCCGAGGAAGAAGCTGCAGTGGAGGGAGAAGCTCCAGTGCAGGAAGAAGCTACAGTGGTAGAAGAAGCTCCAGTGCAGGAAGAAGCTACAGTGGTAGAAGAAGCTCCAGTGCAGGAAGAAGAAGCTGCAGTGGAGGGAGAAGCTCCAGTGCAGGAAGAAGAAGTTGCAGTGGAGCGAGAAGCTCCAGTGCAGGGAGAAGAAGTGCAGGAAGAAGCTCCAGTGCAGGAAGAAGCTGCAGTGGTAGAAGAAGCTCCAGTGCCGGAAGAAGCTCCAGTGCAGGGAGAAGAAGCTCCAGTGCAGGAAGAGGCTCCGGTAGAGGAAGCGGCTCCGGTAGAGGAAGAGGGTCCTGTGGAAGAAGAAGCTTCTTTAGAAGAAGAAGCAGCAGTTTCGGAAACCGTAGAGGGTGAAGAGGCACCCACAGAAGGTGAGGCCGATCCTGCTGCTCCAGAGGAAGCTTCTGCTCCACCACCATCAGAAGACGTAGAGGGTGAAGAGACACCCACAGAAGGTGAAGCTGCATCTGATGCTGATACTCCAGAGGCTACTCCTGCACCGGCAGAAGAGGAGCCCCCAGTGGAAGGTGGATCTGACATAGACACGGAGAATGATGCTGCAGTAGTGTCACAAGAGGAAGCGGCGCCTGTAGGAGATGACAAGGTGGGAGAAGTCACTGAGAATGATCCAGAACGTAAAGCTGTCCATGAGTTTAGGACCAAAGCAATTGAAAATGGGACATTGTTAGGTCGTCTGACCCAGTTCTCTGATTGGAAAAGAGTTGTCAAGGCTGTCACATGTTTTAAGCGTCATGATAAACGTTTCAGTGGCTGTAAGTCAAACCCAAGTCGTGCCACAAGTATTGAAGAAAGACGAGAAGCAGAGGTATCTATTAATAAAATGGCTCAAATGGAAGCATTCAGTGTTGAAATTAAAGGTTTAAAAAGGAACCATGAAGTACAACCAAGAAGTGTGCCATCAAGGGGTGGTTTCTCAAATGACACTCAAGATCTTGTCAAGGCCTTGGCTGAGGCCATAGCAGCAAATAGGCTGCCGGTTCCAGAACCAACCATCTTCTGTGGCGACCCACTGCAGTTCAATCACTGGAAGTTATCCTTCCAAATTTTAATTGAGAGGAAGAATATCCCTGAATTTTGGTCAAGATGGAGAAGGGAATATCTCCTCAATCTTCAACAAAGACAGAGGTGGCAAAAGGATAAGCCTAATACAAGAGTCAATGATAGTCATCCTCCTAGAAGATGATTCACCTCGAAATCAATGGAGATTGGTAAGGGTGGCTGAAGTTTATCCAAGCTCTGATGGAAGGGTTCGAAAAGTTATGCTATTGATGAGCGATTCAACTTTGGATCATTTAGGAAGGCGCACTTCTAAACCCGTGTATCTTGACAGACCGGTTCAAAGGATTGTCGTGCTGCTTGAGGCTCAATAATGCTGTACCTTGCACAGTTTGCCATATAGGGTTATAATAGTTTGAACCATTTATGATTTTTTTTAGTGAAATCAGTTATGATTTGGTGGGAGTGTAACTGTTTAGATTTTGTTTTGTTTATTTTTGTCTTAGTTTTTGCTTGTGGTGATTTATTTTCATTTGATAAGTTTGTTTTACCTTTTGTCTGTCTCATGATTGGGTTTAGTTTATAGGAAGTGAGGTCATGGGGGTCTGGGGTCACACACACCTTTTATTATGGTAGCATACATTGTACCTGACTAGACCTGAGACGCCGGCTCGCGGTCATGGTAGTACACCGCGTTCCACATTATTATGCAAATTGGATTGAAGGGTCATAAACATTATTTTTTAGTTTTTCAATTAAAGTCATGGGTAATATTGTGTCTCAGGGCTAATTGAATGATTGATTTCAATCTCAGACACCTGAGATAATTAGTTTGATAGGTGAGCCAAATCAAAAGAAAACTACTTAAGAAGGATGTTCCACATTATTAAGCAAGCTACATGTTTCAGGCAAAATGTGGAAGAAAAAGGATCTCTCTGCTGCTGAAAAGCGGCAAATAGTGCAATACCTTGGTCAAGGTATCACAACATTGGATATTTCCAAAAGAATTGCGCATGATCATTGGACGGGGAAAATATTTGTCACTGATTCACAGCACAGGTGGGTTCGTTCAGACAAAGGCAAGATAAGGAATATTTCTGCCAAACAAATGCGTAGGGTCAAGAGAGCAGCCACTAAAATGCCATTGAATAGCAGCAAACAGGTGTTTGAAGCCGCTGGTGCCTCTGGAGTCCCACGAACTTCAGGATGTAGGATGCTCAAGAGGTTTGCAAGTGTCCTTAAACCTTATTCGGCCAACCCTCAACTCAGCTCACAAGCAAAAAAGGTTGCAGTGGGCTCAGGTCTACATAAAGACTAACTTTCAAACTGTTTTGTTTGCGGATGAGTGCCGTGCAACAATTGATGGTCCTGATGGATGGAGTAGTGGATGGTTGGTGAATGGCCACCATGTCCCAACAAGGCTAAGACGTCAACAAGGAGGTGGCGGAGTCATGTTTTGGGCCGGAATCATGGGGAGAGAGCTGGTAGGCCCCTTCAGGGTCCCCAACGGTGTGAAAATGACCTCGGCAAAGTATGTAGAGTTTCTGACTGACCACTTTCTTCCGTGGTACAAAAAGAAGAGCCGCGCCTTCCATAGCAAAGTCATATTTATGTATGACAATGCACCCCCTCATGCTGCAAAGAATACCTCTGGGGCATTGGCTATAGCAGCCAATGCCCCAGAGGTATTCTTTGCATAAAAGAAGAGAAACTCATGGTGTGGCCCCCATCTTACCCTGACCTTAACCCTATTGAGAACCTTTGGAGTATCATCAAGCAAAAGATCTATGTGGTTGGAAGGCAGTTCACACCCAATCTGGTGCTCTGGGAGGCTATTTGGCATCCTGATAAGACATTGAAGCAGAAAACAATCAAAGAACTCATGAGTTCAATGGATGCCAGAATTGTGAAGTTGATATCAAAGATGGGGTCCTATGTTAACATGTAACTTGACCTGTTAAGATGTTTTTGATTAAAACTTTTTTTGATTTCAGTAAATATGGCCTCCTAATGCTGCAAATTTAACAAATGACAATTTTGAGTTCTTTACAACCTATAAAATATCTTGAAACTCTGAGACTTTGAAACTCTGCATAATAATTTGGAACACTGCATTTTGAGTTTTTTATTTTTAAAAAAAATACTGTTATCATTGGGAGGTTTGTTCAATAAAATTTGAATTATACTCTAAAAGTTGATGACTTGAAAATTATACTGACTGTATGTGCATTACTATTAAGGAAAATCTGAGCAAAGTGTAATTTGCGTAATAATGTGGAACGCGGTGTATACCGCTGAGTCCAAGCTGATGAGTGTGATTGCGTTTACCTTGCCTCATTTCCCCTCTCAATCGTTATGCAGCCAACGAGGTATGTTTGTCTATTTATGACGCTTTATTTCTTTGATTTCTTTGGGTTTGATTGTTTGGTTTGATTGTCTGTTGATTGTGTTTTTACTGCTTTTAACCAGTTCGACGTTGGATTTCAAATGAATTAAAGAGAGAAATAAATCCATCAGTAAATGAAGAACTTTGGCCTAGCGTGTTTCCTGAAGAGGAGTGGAGGGGAGTGATAGTCATGTTTATTGTGAAGACCACTGACTTTGGACTAATACTGACATTTAGATATGAAAATATTTTAACATACAGACAATGTAAACATAATGTTTATATTAAAGAAACTGTTTAGCTGGAGAAAAGTATATAATCATATGCCTTTGAATGAGTATTTCCCAAAGTATGGGGCGGGCAGGGGGTGGGGGTGTGGAGTTACAGCAAGGGAGGTGTGAATTGAGGGTGGAAATTGACAACGGGTCCAATTACAGTAGGCATGATAATACTCTTATCAAATTATATATAGAACGGATATAAGTCTAACATGGAACGATCCAATGAATAGAACAATACATAGCCAATCATAAAACCTTATTTGATCTGGCCTGATTTGATCTGCTTTATACAAGAGCTCTCGTGAATAAAATAAAAAATGTTAAACTGATCAAATATGTAAGTTTACAGTAAATGATTGATTAAATGAAATTGAAAATGTGTAACTATTCAAATTTTGAAACAATGTTAAAGAGGACATTTCAAAGAGAAAGAACTATGTAACAGCTTATTGACATCTGTTTTTTGTTTAACCGATTGATGAAACTAAATGTTAGCTGTGCAAATGTAGAAACAATGGGCCTCATTTATAAAACGTTGCGTAAAAACCATCCTACATTTTGTCTAAGACATTTCCTGAAATGAGCGTAAGTGAGATCCACAGAAAACAGACGTACACACAAAAAACACGTGTACGCCAATCCTTCGGTTATAAATCACAAATGGTCGTGAAATTGTGCGCAACTGAATCTCTGCCCTCAAAACGCCCCTATTTAATCTAATCAGCATATTATCAATGCACAAACAGAGCGCATCCTCAATGCACAAACTCTCTGTGACAGTGGAAAGCAAGAAAGAAACATGTAAACAGAAGAATTAAAGTGAGGCTGACATCTATGTTCTGCTGATGGAACAGCAGATGCGGGCCAAAACATCGTTAGAAAGCCTGTCTGGTGGCGTAATGGCAAAAGCAAAGTATTTGACATGTAGTACACACGTCTCCGAAGCACCAGCACCTGCGGCACGAGCAGCACCAGAAGGCTTTGGTGCGCTCCACTACTGACCTGTGCTGTATTGAAGTGGGCTTCCTAGGCTTTCTGAGTGTGCTAAATCTGGATGAGAATACATTGGGAACGCTGTTTTACGCAGGAAATCCTCTTTCACATTTTGCTGGGCACTGTGTGGAAATCTAATAAATTGCGGGCATATGGGATAGTATACTGCGAAGAACATCGGGCAAAATTCTGCTTACAGTATTTCTGCGTTGCTAAAACTCAATTTTTCAAAGCATGCCTCGGTTTCTCTGAACACTTAACCCAAGTGCCAACTCCCTAAACCAATTCTGCTAAACTTTAAGCACAATTCTCTGCTTTAGACACAGATTTCAATTGTTAGCCGCACTTTCTTCAAAACACAACACACAATTCTCTGCTTTAGACACAGATTTCATTTGTTAACCACACTTTCTACAAAATACTAAACACCATCCTCTCTACTTTGCACAGTATATCAATGCCAAAACCTCCTTGCTTTCAGACAGAACACACTGTTATTCAAATGACAACTTCCATTTCCAAAGCTGTTGTGCAATTTGAAATCAAAACTTTAGCTCCTAGTTTGGAGAACAATTTATGGCAACATTGAAGTGAGTGGTGATCAGAGAGGCAGAGGAGTGAGAGTAAGAGGAGGAGGAGGAGGAAAATTATGAAGAGGAAGAGCAAGACTGAGAGCCATTACTGTATCTCTGATGAGATTCAGGCCAATGTGTTCAACCATGTGGTCAACATGGGTTTGACCATGCAGGAGGCTGGCAAGGCTGGCCAGAGGGTTCAACCAAACATAAGCCGCTTCTCAGTTGCACCGATTCTCCGGACATTCAGAAGAGAGAATGGGTAAGAAACACTACTATGACGGTAAAACACTAGTTTGAATGCCTTATCAGGAGCATAGTATTCTTGTATTTACGTACTGTAGAAATATTTACATTGTACTGTTTTTGTAAAATTATAAACAAATACAAAGTGCAACCATTGATGACCAAGACATATTCCTAAACATCAATACAGTGTGCCTAGCCATAGTGGACTATGTTCTAAGGCAGAACACCTCGAGAATGAAGCAAGTGTACAGGGTGCCTTTTGACAGAAACTCTGATAGTCAAAAAATTACAGAATGATATGACTGTGCAAGTAAGTCATATACGTTTCCACAACTGATTACGTCCTATCAGTACAGAAACATTACTGTACTGTATTGTAATCCAATCAAATGTTACTGTATTTTCAGATGTTTCACAACACAACAATTGTTGATAATGTCTTGAGCAAGAACAGGATGCAGTCTAGTTTTTTTGTCCTTTTTTATTTGACATTTTTCTTTCTTTTTTTGTTGACTGTATCAGTATCCTATTGTTTGTTCTGTGTAAATCATCTACACATTCGGTTGTGTTTGCTCTGATGTAAAGGCTACAGCACTTTTGAAAAAAAAAGAAATCTTTACTGTAAGTCGTTATTGTTTGTGAGTTGTTTTATATTTAAGTTAAAACATTATACAGTTACAATATTTTACAACAGGAGAAAGCGTACAGTAACACTGGAGATGAAAAGGCATAATACTCCTGATAAGGCCTTCATACTAGTGTTTTCCCATTTCATAGTAGTGTTTTCCATTGAGCACATCAGTGTTCAATCAATGCTTAGAATGTCTACTCAAATAATGGTCTGTGTTTGTTGTTTGAAAACAAAATGCCCTTTTGAGGTGACATAATAGTGTTTTGAAACCAAAGTGGCCTTTTGCAGGAGATATAAAGGGTTTTGCATTTTGTGTGAGTGGTTTTGGGATTTGTGTTAAGAGCTAAGAGAAACCGAGGCATGCTTTGAAAAAAATTGTTTTAGGAACAGAGAAAAACTGTAATGATGACGGGGATTGCTTGACTGGCCTCCAATTTATCATCGGAACGTTCCTGTAGCCAGGAATCCAAGAACGAACAATACCTGAACGTGTATGGCCTGGTTGACTCTGGTGCGCCTCTCTAGACGAGAGGCCATTTGGGCACAACGCTCTCGGCAAGCGGTGCCTGCTTATCAGACATAGCCTACATCATCCTGTGTCAAAAAGTCTGCGCGATCACAAAAAAACCCTCTCTCTCCTTATTGCGCAGTTGGCAATATCCTCTAACAACGCCAATGCAGCCATATCTCCTACTGAAAACTAAGCCACTATTAGTCTTTTTATAGGCTATAAGTTTGAGCGAAATGTTTTACACTTGTGAAATTAAAACGGAATACCTATAAGATGTGAATCTCATTCATGTGTAAATTATTCTAATAGTTTATTACATTTTATTGAGCGAAACATTCATTTGGCCTTTCACCATTAGCCCAAATGGTGACGGTGGTGCGCTGACGATGATGATGATGAAACTGTGTGTCGGCTCTCGACGCTCAGAGAGTCCTGAATTCCTGCAGTACTCCAGTATTACCGCAAGGAAATGTACTTACACAAACTGACACCAGACATAGAAATACGTCCTTTTCTACGTCTAAGACGGTTTTATAAATCTGTACTTAGACGTGGATTTGATCGCACGCACAGTCTAAGATCAGTTCTGTGCGTAAGTACGTTTTATAAATGAGGCCCATTGTTTAAGAAATGCTGCGCAACAGCTGATGGGCATTTTAATTTTTTTATTTATCAAATAAACTTGAAAGGAGGACAGGCCCATATTCACGCAAGAACAAGATAGAGAGATCATAAACATGCTTTTGGCAAATACGTAATGCTATTAGGCTCAGAGAAATTCAAGCGAACATTATCGGTGACCATGCCATTTTCAATACAGTTATGTCCATCAGGTCTATCAGTCAACACTGGCGACACTGACAAATCCTAAAAAGACATCAGGGTAAATGCAACTTTATTTGTACTGTATTTTCATTTTTTTCTGATCTTTTTTTACTGTAAATGGAATTGTAACCTGTACTGGAAACATCTTTTCGTCTGATATTTGCTGAGCTTACAGTGTTATGCACACTACTGAAGTAGCATGAAAACTGGGACAATTTTTGTTGTGATTCTACATGTTGACTGATTTGGGTATATGGAGAGAATTACATAAATAATATTTTCATCAGCATTGGTCTTGGGTAGTGTTTTTACTGTATTGTGTATTTTCACTTTCTCTGTGTACTTCACTTACACTACTCTAATCACTGAGAAGTAGTATTGCTAGGTTTATAACAGAAGTGTGTAAGTGGTACATACATAATTCAGTATATGCAATGTGTGTGTTTCATATGGTAACAAAATATGGTTTTGTTAAATGAGTGTATAGATTTTACAAGAGTGTTTCATTTTGCAATGGATCTGAGGTGTTTTGCTCATTGGGTGTGTGGTTGTGCTTATTGTGTGAGGCCGATTGAAAAACAAAACCAAGCAGTCAAAATTGTGTGTATCCGATCGTAAAAAACTGTATTACAAACAGGTCTCAATCTCTACACCACCATGAAACATTTGGGAACTACTGCTGTAAACAAAAAGGACAGCATTGCTGGTCGATGAAACACCCTACCATAATCAGCAAACACAGGCCAGCATAAAAATAAACTAAAATAAAAAGTTTTAATTTTATACTCCAAATGGCACATTAAAACATATATTGGATATAGCTGACTATCCTGCATCCTTTCAGGGTAGCTTAGCAACATTGATTTTTTTTTTTTTACTAGCCCTCTTCTAGCCTGGATACCAGCCTGAACTCCGCCCACAAAATTTTTGGTCTGGAGATTCAGTCTGGAGTCGAGTTAGTTGGGAGGGTTTAAACGGCCCCGAAAAGTGATCTGACCATTCAAATTGTAAGGGCGGGCTTTATACGTTGATGGACAGATATAGAGAGAATACCGGTATACATCGAACAAAGATGGCGCCGTCTCGGAAGCTTAGTGGGACATATTTTATATGATTTAAGCTATCTACACGACTTTTATATGTCTACATTGACTCGGTTAGTTGTGTATACGCAAAACGAGTGTTGCCCAGGATTATGGGTCTTAACTGAAGCACTCTAGAGCATTATTGATAGGTTATGCTAACGCGTAGAAAAAAAAAACATTCAAACGAATGGTAGCTTCTAGCCTTGAGTGCTAATTAAGTAACATCAACAGATATGACAGCGCATTCATTTTGAAAGAGGAACAGAGAAACGCGATCAAGGCATTTGTCGATTGAAAAGATGTTTTTGCCGTCCTTCCTACGGGATCAGGTAAAAGTTTAATCTATCAGATGGAAATACTACGTTGCTCTGATTGGTTCTAGGTATCCAATTCAGCGAAGAGGAATTTTCTTTCCTGGTTCGTTGAAACACGCCCCATAATCACAGCCCAATAGTCCGGTCTCAGACTCATATTCTGACTAGAATTATGAGTATGACATCGTCAGGCTAGCCCTCTTCACCAAGGTCAACACTTTCTTGAGAGTAAGTGAACAAACATCTCAAATTCCATTATAATTGGCAGGCAAACTAAAACAAAACATTTAATTTAAGCATATTAGCATGACTAACCCTAGCCTTAACACCTTGTTTTGTAGCTTAGCTAGCTTTGTATCTTAGACAGACCTTTGGCATATTCTATGTCTTTCCTTTCTATAGTGAGTATGACATATAAATAGACACCAAGGGCCGTATTCACAAAGAATCTTAGGGCTAAAAGTAGCTCATAAGTGGCGAATTTAGGAGAAACTCCTAAAAATAATGGGCGTGTCAGTCTTAAATGTAGGACTCCTAATTTTTTTTACTAAGAGCAATTCACAAAATATTTTATCCCTAAAAGTAGCACCTAAGTCTAGGACAGCTTAAAACTCCTCATGAGGACTCCTAAGTCACTAAGACCTATTCACAAAAAATCGTAAGATGGCTGCAGCCGACTTGGAATTGATAAAAGACATTGCTTAAACCGTGAAGGTATTAATATTGTCGTAGAATTAGCGCGGGATGCAATGACGCCTTTAAACAACGATGTGTCCCGAAGTGAAATGTTTGGAAACATAAAGATAGGCTATTTGGCTTCGCGGAAAACGCAAATGACGACACTGGGGATCATCATTCAGCCGTTTAATTCATCAAACTATCAACGCACTGTAGACCCCACATCATCCAACAGTTGGATGTACCGATGACTTGTGCATTTCAACGCAGAGCGGTCTGCAGCAGGTTTTTGAGAACTTACCAGCTGGATGCCGCTGGGGTGACAGTGGCTATTGGTCCTGGGACCAGTAGGCTTTCGCCTAGGCTACGGTTCACGTTCGTTTCGCTTTGATCAATTAAGATTGGAGGGCTTGAAGGGCCGTATGTGCTGATATTTGAAGTGGTCAAGGGCTGGAAATATAATATCCTAACAGTTTGCTGGGTGCTTTAATTATTACTGCCTTGATTACATGCAATTGCCATATTTTATATTGATCGCTTTATATTTCTCTTAACGTGCTAAGTGTCATTCCCGTTGGATGCACAAACTTGTCATCATGCGTGTGCATTCTGCTAACTGCACTGTCCATAACTATTTAATATGACTTAATTTGAAGCCTAGGTTATTCTCTTATTTTCAGTCGATATAGTGGGATTGTTAGAGAGACGTCACGAATGAGTTTTTAATGAGAGAGCCTGTCAACAACCAATCACCGTCCTCACCCCTTCTAAACTCGTGCATGAGAAGCGACGTCATCCATAGCAACGGAGTTTTTATCTTAAGCTTAGGAGTTGGTATTATCCTTAGTATGAGTAGGTCTCAGAGCCGTTGTGAATCACTTTTAAGAAATTACTCCTACGTAAAAGGTTTTAGCGCGAGTTAGGAGCACTCCTAGTGGTAAGATAAAAGGCTTTGTGAATACGGCCCCAAAACTAGAACTCAGGCCAGCACAGTGTTTATTTTCCTTTCCCCATTTCTATCAACCCACAACAGGACCGACAGCTGGGCCTCCCGGTCTGACATTTCTGACAATGGGCTCATTAGCCTTCAGTGCTGATGTTAATCAGCACCAATAACACAGAGATGAGGACTGGCACACCTCCACCAGCATGATCACACACTACATTTAGAACACAACATTATTAGTACCCAGCTGTAGGACTAATGAAAAAGGCATTAACGGAATAAGACAAATAACAAATAATGACAATTAAACAATGTCAAATCATTTGAGATTATTTTTTTGCCTCAGTGCAACGTGACACAATACTGCTAATTCAGTGTGTGCTCTTATTTTTCAGCTTTTCTACGGTATCTGTGGAGTGTGAAAATGTGAGTTTATTATACTATACTACTTCATATTTCAAATAACCTTCATGGGACTGCACAGCTCAAATTGTTACGTGCACGGCTCAAATCCATGAAATAAAAGAGGAGGCCACTCAGAATTTATGATGATAGTAATAGTATGTTATTTATTAATGGTAACAGGTATATATTTATCTATTATTTATAAGCAAACGTGTGGTGAATGCCAGTGTTGTGAATAGAATCAATCAATCAGATATTCTACGACAATTCAAAACCAACGAGTATCCCAAATCCAATCTCTATCCAACGACCAACGATAACCGGCTGATCAGGGCTTTTGTAGCCCAGCCAATCAGCGATTCACCTGTCCACAATCACCTGCTGTAGAGACATAAAGAACAGGCATGCAGATATCACAGGGCGGGGCCTAGTCACACTGTATACTACGTCCGGATGTGCCTATTCTGTTTGCTTTATTTCCATAAACCTTAGGCCACAAAAAAATGGAAATTTAAATTGCTAGTTTGATTGGACCCACCAGGAACCCGACCACCCTGTCACTCTGGGCCCATTGTTAGGCAGCCCTCATACGGGCAGTACCTGCAGGACTGGGCTCTATGGTGATTGAGCATCTTCAGCTCACAGCCAGCCCGAATCAAGGCACAATCAGGGATACATGTGCTAATTAGTCAAGCAACTGTAACCATGTGAGACTCACAATGCCTCCAGCATTGAGTTAAACACATATGTAAATCCCAGAGCGTCACAGACCTGCACAGAAATGCTGTGTGGTGAATGCTGATTATAGTCACTGCACAGTTCCTCATGGTGCAAGTCTCCTCGTAGTGATTCAGGTGAAATTACACAGGACTCTAATCAATATGATGGCAGATAATGCTGCCATGCAAGAAATGAGAAGAGCTGTTTGAGTGTTTGCTGTTTTAACCACTCTTGATGTGACATTCCTGACACGGACATACAAGTCTTTCACAGGTTTGAACCGAAAAGGGATCTCATCCTCTTCCAGCTTTTGGGGAAAAGACAATTTAATGGCTGTGTTACTGACAATTCTAATATTAAATTATTCAGAGATTTAGAGGGTTTGCATTGATAGCACAACTCAGATTTGTCCAATGATTCTATAGATATGTAAGTATAATGTAAGTACCATTCACCTCCATAACTTTTATGATGATACACTTTAAACAGTATCGCGAACTAACACAAACACACACACACAAACACACACACACACAGATTTCCTTACTTTAACCTAATTAAAGTTTGTTGTACATATTAAGTCAACTGAACTTAATTTGGGGGAAATTTACAACATGAATCTTTTCAATTCAACCAGCAGAAATATGCAAGACATGGAGGGAAATATGATGAGAGAGAGACAGGGAGAGTAAGAGAGAGGGAATGATATAGAATAAGACAGACAGAGAGAGAAAGTAAAAGTAAAAGACAGTGAAAAAAACCTGTGACACAGACTGGTGGACCAAGATAAAGGAAAAAAGTCAGATAAAAAAAAAACGAGAGAGACAGACAGAGAGGGGGGTGTTCAAACACTAATACCTGTACTGCCATGATAAATGTCATACAATAATTGCGCTCCACTCTATCATGGCAACAATTCATTACAGCGCGAGTGTCATCTGGGGGGAGAGGGGTGTCTGTCAGCTTCAAGAGAAAGCAAACTTGCCCTCCAGCCAGCCTAAGAGCTTCCACTAGGGACCCAGTCTTCAGGGCAGTTACCACAGAAATTGAGTGTTTCTGAAAAAAAAGGGCTACATGAAGACAACATGTCCTCCCCTGACATCCTCCGTGAGACAGCTCTGCACAAATCAAAACACAAGCCATGGCCTCAGAGGATGGCAGAAGTTTCAGCTTCCCCCCCCCCCCCCCCCCCCCCCCCCCCCCCCACCTCCCAGAAGAAAAAAATTGAGTTTGTTATGAGGAAAATCCAAGGGAGGAAGAAAGTTATTTGTGAAGTCGGGGGAGACAAAGCACAGTGTTGGTTGGAGATGAAAGGCTGTCATGTTAATATTCTGGTAGATGGGATGGCATTAGTATGCAGGTACGCGGAATGGCGGAGCCCGGGAAAATAACAAGAGCAACCCCAGTGAGATATTGCCATGGAGATGACTGACATTAGCATTCTGAGACGGTTTGAGTCTCTGTACAAAGAAGACACACATCTGACTCGTCGTTTTATTCACTCGTGTTCACGCACGTGTTCTCTCACGACTTACATAGACAAAAACACACACAAACACAAACTCAGACAAATACACAGACACACAGGTAAACAGTCATACATATGCACAGAACAAACCACACATACACACACAAACACAAAGGCACATATATACACAGAGCAACACACACACATACACACACATTACTGTAATACAGAGACCGTTTACCCCCATTACCACATATGCCACACACAACACATTTCAGCAGAGAGGAGTTGATGCATGTCCAATCTCAAGACCCACATGAGAATTGCACGGACAAACTCAACTGCACTTATATGATCACACCCACCGTAAGCACAGACCACCACACTCACATATACTATAACAGTCATTACCACATCTTTCAAGGCATGTTGGAGCACAAATTGGCTATCACACACACTGACACACTCAACACACACTGATTACACTCCCGAACCCTGTCATACAGTTTTACCATCAAAACCTTGATCATGCATCCTCTGTTGCTAGGCAACAGTATAAACACCTTGTTCATGCATGGGCTGCTGTGATCAGGGAAAGAAACCCTTTCCTTCCCCTTTTTTTCTTATCTGCAATTTTCTTTTGTTTTCCCTGTCATTTTTTATATTTATATATTTCTGTACATTCAGAAAAGATGATGAGATCTGTATTGGTTTCCCGTGTGTATTTGTAAAGCAAAAAGCAGGTCACGTCACGTTTGCTTTTTCTCCCAACCAGAGTCTCTCCTGTGGATCCAATCAATAAAATTCAATTTAACTTACTTTATTGGCATGGCAAAGTGGCTCTTGCATTCACAAAGTGGAGATAAGGAAAATAGAGGCTATTGACATGAGGATATTCTCTCTCTCTCTCTCTCTCTCTCTCTTTATCATCCTTTTTTGCTTTCTCTGTCCCCCGCTCTTTGTGTTTCTGTTTTGTGTGTGCGTGCATGTGTGTGTGTGTGTGTGTGTGTGTGTGTGTGTATATGGTTAGGCCATTATCATAAACCTCTTCCTCTCCTAAAATAACCCTCTGTCAAGAGTGCAAGAGAAATGTCCCATAGATACATACAAATACACAAACAGGCGACATTTAGAACTTATTATTATAATCATCCCTGACAAATATGAAATAGAAAGCAGCAGAAAACAAGTGCAAGAAGAGAGCTGTAAACTGAGACTCTGAGAGATGGAAGGAATGAGTGGCACAGGAGGAAAGACAGAAGACTGAGACAGAAAGCATCAGGGAGACAGGGAGAGTGAGACAGAGAACCATCTATGTATGTCATATTTTGGAAAAACACAACTAAGTCTGTCAAAAACTATTATGTTTCTGAGGCAGTAATATAACCAACGTTTGTATGAGTTACATGACTGTACACACCTTTTCTCTCAACACAGGAAGGACGAAGAGAAGAAGGAGGTGAGAGACAGAATCAGATCAAGGGACAAACAAATCAAAAGAAAGAAAGATAGAAAAAAGACAAATAAAGGGTGGCAGGATATAGACTGTGCAACGGCTGGCTTCAACTGCCTTGGGCATAAACTGTCCTTGATCTACATGAGGCTCGTATAGAACCTAGATGAATTCACTAATTAGCCTGACTACACTGATGTTCAAGGACAACATTACGTTAAATATTCATTTACATTTTGCTCATTTGTTTGCTAGTTTGTTTGTGTCTTTGGGTGTAATCAGGGCATTGGCAAGAATTGTCTCAAGAGAACCGGCCGACCTGTTTACAAGAGTCTGCAGAGGGGCAAGAAGCAAACAAACAACCCAAGCCCTCCTTAAAATGATGTTTTCTTCATCTTTATTGTGCAGTGTGAACACTCTATGATGAGTCAGTGTACACTTCATTTACAGTAATAACTTGCTTTGTGTGCATTTTAGCACAGTATGTGTGTATGTAAATGTGTGTTATTGTGTGTGTGTGTGTGTGTGGGGGGGGGGGGGGGGGGGGGTCGCTCGGGGCAGTGATGATTCTGATTTTGTGGTCAGCTTGTAGTACTCACAGTTCCATGCATTCACACAAACACACCCACATTCACACACACACACACCATAAACGCACACCCAAAGCTCATTAAGAAGATTTGAGCCTCTTAAGGAAACCTTAGTCTTTTGCCCCAGTGATTTTTATATTGGGCATAGTAAATGTGGCAAGGGTTTGAGAAGTCACATTTGCACTAATACACAAACACAGACACACTCAGGCACACACAGACACACACAGACACACACACACACACACACACTATCACACAATGTTCCTTCACATTCAATAGAATCGAGGTGAAAGCAACCCTGCTGACATTCTCCTGGTCTCTGCTTAAGGCAGACTCCTCTCTTAATTCCACGTGACAAGAGATCAGCCTGCTGGCCGCAAGTCTGGCCTCTCCACTCCACCTTAAAACGGGGGCCATACACTGAGACCCTGTTCTGTTCCCAAGTACCCTCTGGCCAAAGGTGTGTGTTTGTGTGTGTCTGTATTTGTGTGTGTCTGTGTTTGCCATGTGTGTGTGTGTTTGCTGCTTGTATTACATATCTTCTGAAGCTTTCTGGAGCTCTTGTGCTTTTTCTGTTCGGCTTATAAAAACAAACCACATTGAATGACACACACAAACACACACACACACACACACACACACACACCTCTAATATATTAGGCGAAGTTGTAGAAGAAAAACAACTGCAGCCCCCTCCCGCCACCCAAAAAAGTCCATATCTGTATTCACTGACCACCTGCTGCTGTTGGCCAGCACTGTGGGCCAGCGTACGCCATCAGCAAGACCCATTGGAGCTTTATCTCCCCTCCACACACAAAGACATACAGCAGCATCCACTTCTCCCAGTGGCCTGTGGCCAAAGTTTTGGAAGAGCTTTTTTTGCAAATCCCAAAATAAAAACACATTTCATTTCTTTTTTCTTTTTTTCCCCTGTTTTTTAATCTGCGAGGGAGCTGACTCCATCCCCTTCATTCTCTCGTTCGTTCACTGTGATCACCAATTCTTGGGGTCAGCGGGTCTGAGGGCCCTTCAGAGCACTTTTCAGATGGAGATGAGAGAAGAGAGCAAAGAAACGAGGGAAGGGGGATGGGAGATAGAGGGATGAGGGTGGTGGGAGAGAGAGAAAGAGATAAGAAGAGGAGGATCGGCGAGGGGATTAGGATGACCAGAGAAAAGGCATTGCGCTAAGACATGGGAAACTGCACACATATGCATATACAGACACACAAATACACACACACAGAAATACACACATGCACACACACACACACACACACACACACACACACACACACACACACACACACACACACACACACACACACACACACACACACACACACAAGCACTCCCAAAAGACACACACACAACTGCAAACAGAGATCCAAACTCCACAAAATATCAGGGATGAAAGAAGACAAGAACACAATGCTGGCTTCCATAGAACACTGCATTCTGGTGTCAAATGTGGCCAGAATGAGAGAATAGATAGAGACAGAGAGAGAGAGAGAGAGAGAGAGAGAGAGAGAGAGAGAGAGAGAGAGGGCAATTGAAATAGGCTCTAGATTGAGTTTTAAGGCTAATTTACAATTTTGACATTAAGTGCTCTCTGTGTGTGTGTGTGTGTGTGTGTGTGAATGTGTGTTTAGTGCATCACAACGCTGCAGGCTGCACACCACCTCTTCTCTACCTCAGAGATTAAAAACCTCTCTATCTTACAATAACAACCGTACACCCTGGACCAGTTACTATATTATGACTATTCATTATAATATCACCAGCAAATGGATGATGCATAACAGACTGAGGTGCTTATGTTGTCCTAACCTGGACAACATCTGTCAGAGGACAAGCATTTGAATACTGACTTACTGGCTTAATGAACCAGTACCCATAAGACCGTCAGTATATTTAATGGAAGCACTTTGGACATTATGGGTCATTTTAACAGCACCACTATACCATGCCTGGTGCCATGGCTGTATGCTAGACCACTTCACAGAAATGTAGACATGTGTGTTCATAATTGGACTTCAGTGAGGCTCTTGCCAATTTACTATCAGGACATGAAATTAGGTCCAATTGTTTAGAGAGCAGAGAGACAATTTGTGTTTAAATAAATATGCGTTCATGACAGTTGAGTTTATGGTGTGTGTGTGGTGTGTGTAAAATAAAAAGCAAGAGTGCACAAATGCATCATAAAATGTTTATTTGTCAACATTTGTCATCCCCCCAGGCCTCCATTGTTTCTGGGCAGGACGTACAGACTGAGCGAGAAAGACAAATGAGAGGAGACAAAAATGCGTCAGAATAAAAGCCCCAGCACAAAAGAGTAAATGTACTAGGACACTCTCACAAAACACTCTCACAAATCACAACCTGCATTTAACCGCATCTTACCTGAGTTTCCTATTTAATGCAATCATGAAGATACATCCGTGGTTATGGTCCAAAAAACACATTACAAGTGTTTGCTTAGGCAGATATTTATAATATAATTTCATGATTGTAAATTCCTGACAAATATCTAGCACAGGTTGGGGCTCAATTTGGGGGACACTTCTAAGAAACCAATATCAAACCCCTGGTTGTTGCGATTCTTAAACTTTAAGACATGTTTTTTTTCTTACACACAACAGCAACAGAGGGACGACAGAGATTCATTCTTTTAAGATATTCCCTGTGATACTTTGAAACACACCTTTTGTGTCTATTAGCGTTTATTTGCTACATTGGCATTGAGTGACTTTGTACACCTTCAGAATAAACACCAGAGGTTTTAGATGAATAAAAGCATTGGTTCTCTTAATAGTGTGTTTGCTTAGATGTGTGATTGTGAAGTGTCATATCTGAGGACTTAGCTGAAGCCTTTTATTCACATACAGTTCAGAATAAGTGAAACCCAGCAGAGATTTGACAGTTTTGCGAAAGCTATGTCAAAACATTTACACACAAAAACAAGATGTGCTGTGTAAAAGCCCGGTTAAGCCGTGTTATCTGTGAAACAGGGGTGTGTTGTGGGTGTTCAGGAACCTTTCTGTCAAAGCAGCCAGCCAAGGCACTGAAACAGTGCCCTGAGGATTTTACGGCTAATCAGTTCCTTTCATAATTAAGTCCTGAGGTTCAAAGGAAACCCACACAGACATGTATTCACATGTTCTAACAGACACAGACACACACACACACACACACACACACACACACACACACACACACACACTCACTTACAAACAGACACACACATACACACCACACACACACACACACACACACACACACACACACACACACACACACACACACACACACACACACACACACACACACACACACACACACACACACACCACACACACACACACACACACACACACACACACACACACACACAAACACACACAAGCCCTCCAGGAACGGGATAATACAACAATAAACGGCAAGGCCATCAACTACTCGCTGGTCCCTCAAAGATTGGCCCCTGCTTATGCAGCAGGTAAGGTGTTTTCCTCTGTCTAAATTACCTTTTCTGCGTGACTTTTATCTCCCCTCTACCAGGAAAGAAACTACATTAGCATCAGTCAGTCAAAGGGCCAGAGGGCAGGTCTCTCTGTTTAAGAGTGTGGTCACACACGAAGGCAAAAACATTCAGGTTCAGAAGCTACAAGTTTGCTGCCATGTAACACCCCACATATGTCCTGAGGTAACTCATTTCATTTAGAGGCTGATTTTTTTTTTGTGCCCTTTTGATTAAACTGCTAAAAATAAAAATCTTTAAGTCCCCCCCCCCCCCTTGAATCTGAATCTGGATGGTGCACCTCTCCCGATAAAGTTTCAGGAACAGAACAGGGACCATCTAGTGTTTCTTCGGTACCTGAACAAGAAAAGACTGTTTGCTGTGTTTAGGTTCTCAGGGACTCACAGCTTTCGGATCTAGAATCCACCACTGGGTGTGAAATGTAAAGTGTGAGAAACAGTCAGCAGCTGGACCTCAGTGAGAATATAATTACTGGAAGTGAGTCACATCACTCCTGTGGTGAGGTATTGAACCCAAGGTTGAGAGCCAAGAACACTGGCTGCTGTCGGATAAGTATTTTGGAAAAAATATGCATTTTAATGGCAAATGTTGAACCAATTTATAAGCCCATTTATTCAGTCGAAGATAGACCACAATCAACAGGTTTTGCTGTCTATAATTTGGTTTTGGTCTGTCTCGTTAGCATAACTTTCTAAAACACAGAAACTCTACTGTTCTGCTTTGAAGCAAAAAAAAAAAAACACAACTTCGCTTCGCAACCTGACCAATAATGACCTTCAGTTGAATGGGTTCTTACTCTGCACAGGGTATGCATTGGACATGGCTTTTAATAGGTCAGTTGCCATGGGTATAAGCAAATCCTGGAGATGATACACCACATTTTTGTTTATTTGGCTAACACCATGCTGGTTTACACTGGCACAGAAAGCTTTGTGGATGGGTTAACTATAGCTTCTTTAGGGCACATCCTCTGGATCCCCTACTCTGTAGTACACAGATGTGCCCTCCACTGTGGTCCTCATTGTGCCCTCAACTGGTGACATATGGTCGGCTTTGTTGGACTGGATTATTAGCCTGCCAGTTTAATGGCATGTGGTGGCAGAAAGTCCCTGATTAGTTTTCTGACTCGCTCTCTTATGCTCTCTCTCCAGGGAGGTGGTGGACTGCATATAAAAGACAGAAGGTTGATGAGTGCAGCTCACGCTCTCCCTCTCTTTTTCTCTCTCTCTTTCCATCTCATTCTCTTTCAGTCTTTCACTTCAGATATGCTGAGTATATCTCACTTGCTATTACTGTCCTTCACAGTCACCAATGCTATATCTCAGTGTTAGTTAAACTGCAGAGTCTCTATTTCCCTCCAGTCAAGCCTCCATCTCATCTGCAACAATTTGTCTTTTTTAAATGCAATCTGTGTTACCATCAATCAATCAACGTATGACTTTTTTATCTGCGCGACTGTGCATTCTTACTGAATGCCGTTTGCTCATCACGCATTACTCATTTCTCGCTCGCACTTTCTCACTCTAACAAGTTCAACCAGCACAATTCATAACATCCCTCCACCTTAAAGCCCAACTCACCCCTCCTCCATCTCCATCTTGCTCTCTCTTTCTATTCCTCAATCCTTCACTCAATAAAGGCAACTGCTTCCTTTACTTCCAATCTACACAAATCAGAGCAGGAACATCAGAAAAGGGAATTGTGGGCTCAAGAAAAAGTCATGGCGATCGACAGACTAGGGCTGTGGTATGGTAACTGCCCGTGTTTTTCTGATGTAGAAGGGGGTGCTTTATCAAACCTCTTGGAAAATACTTTACATACTGTAGACTTGTATTTATCAGACAGTGATGAAGCGGTTGGTATACACACTCTCTTTCTCTCTCTCTCTCTCTCTCTTTCTCTCTCTCTTTCTCACACACACACACACACACACACACCTACCCACACACACACAGACACATACACGCACACACACACACACATGCACAAACACACACACACACACACACACATGCACAGACACACATGCACACACGCACACACACACACTCCGAAGACACAAACATCAAGTGTTCGTCAACCTCAAACGTAGTTCATATAAAATGTTCAGAATGGATGAATGTTCAGACGTGAAGTACAGTATGTCCACAAAACAACATGACACAATTACATTTTTTTTCAAATGCAAAGACCTCCTTACAGTGTTCTCTCTGTTGTGGGTCTGTTTTCAGTATGAGCAGGTCAGGGCAGTGACTTAACCTCATCACCGGTGAATTATATTTCCACCAGCCGAGCGCCACAGACGCATCTGGCTCTTCACTTAACACATCTGTTACTTTCTGTTTATAATGTCACAGGACACACGTCATGGTGAAGCAAAGCTGTCCGCAGCAGTCGAATCTCTAAAAGCCAGAAAATGGCTTTCTAGGTTGGTAACCGAACTCTGTAAACACT
Source organism: Sprattus sprattus (assembly GCF_963457725.1). NCBI lineage: Eukaryota > Metazoa > Chordata > Actinopteri > Clupeiformes > Clupeidae > Sprattus > Sprattus sprattus. The sequence continues at coordinate 16,596,736 of NC_137911.1, forward strand.
TCAACAACAGCTGCTCATTGACCGGCTGTACTGAGACACTTTTGTTTGTGCCACACTGCTCAATAAAACACAAATCACAGAAAATAGAAAGTGGACAAGCCGACACTAAATAGCACATTCACAAGATACCGACAGTACAAATGTAGGACAAAAAAGTTTTTTTTTTTAATATTAAAGCTGCTAAAAATGCTACATCGCTACATGTAAAAACAGTGCTGTACGACCGTGCTGTCAAAGTTAAAGAAAGTGGTGAAGGGCTCCCCCTGGGACAGTGCTGGAATTAGTGGCTGAGTGCTTTAAAGTTGCCCTTGACAAAAGAACAACGTTATATTTAGTGCCCGTAATTAAGGTGTCAACACACAAGCTCAGAGAAGAAAACTGGGGGTGTAAAAGCATTAATTAGTGGACAGAAAAGAGAAGGTATCCTTTCAGATACTTTCAAAGCATGTGTGTGTATGTCTCTTGGAGTGCATGTGTGTGTACTGTATGGACCCTAATTGCATTGATGGGCAACGACCAAAGCAACGGGCAATGAGCAAAGTCTGCTGCCCATGATCTAAACCCATAGTGTTATGTGTGGGAGCATTGCACTGACCCGCCCATGTTTGCAGTTTCTCACCATTAGTTCATGTGCAGCAGACTCGTTGCTCATTGCTTTGCTCGTTGCCAATTGCCCAATAAATAAAATTTGTGTATTTATGCAGATCAACTGGTTTGATGTAGTTAAAGAAAAGAAAAACGGTAATGTAAAATTACTAAAAAGAAAATATAAAAATAAATCCATATTCCTCCAAATCAAAAGTTTATGAATAAATATTATATAAACATATTAAAAAAACTTGTTCAAATCAGGTCAGCTGTTCCTCATTGTAAGTGTATCCAAAAAAGGAAATATCTGTCTGTGTCTTTGTGTGTGTGTGTGTGTGGGGTCTGTGTGTGTGTGTGTGTGTGTGTGTGTGTGTGTGTGTGTGTGTGTGTGTGTGTGTGTGTGTGTGTGTGTGTGTGTGTGTGTGTTTGTGTGGGAGAGAGAGGGTTATTTTATATGGAGGGCACCAGGTCTCTTATAACAGGTTCTCTGTTCAGGTAGGTTGCCCAGTACACCATGTTGAAGAGACTGAAGAGCACAGGAAAGATTATGCGTGACATGCGGTCAATTTTGCTCACGCTGTTAAACGTTTTCTTGCTCTCCACCTTGACCTCCGTCCGAGCCTTCCCAGGCTCCAGGGTGGCACTCTTGGAGACCGTTGGCAGTGTGGAGTCTTTTCCAGTGGGGGAATAGTTTGCCACGGCTACCGCATAGGCATTGTTTTTTTTCATGACTGATGCCTCCTTTTTCTGTGGGCGGAAAAGAAATGACAAAATCAATGAACAAAGTTTATATACTGAGCCATACTCCCTTTGGGTATAGCTAAAGATAGCTATAGTGAAAATATAAGTCTGTTTAAGCCCCAAGTTTCTAACAACTTTCTCAACCGATAGGTCTGCAGTCTACTGTCGTCTAAATGGTAGGTGAGTAGGTGTATATAAGACTGTAAGCTTTTTGTAGTGTGTAAATTATAACCTGTGGCAAATTATAATGCTGCATCTACTGTGAAATCTACATTCACTAGTCATGCAAATTCATGGTCAGTGTTTATGCTCTGTGCCTGAATCTAGTTTTCAGGGGTAGCCATCTCAAATACCATCTCACAATGAGGACAGGATATAAGTGTGTCAGTATGGGGAATGTCCTTGTCCATATCATCCTCGGCTCACTGAGAGACTTCAGAGAGTCTTATTTTGATGTTGAGTGCCTCTTTGAAGATGTTTTTTCTAAAAGTGTGCAATTCAAATCCAGCAAAACCTGCTATCTCCAAATGCCAAGAAAATACATTTTTGTACTACTCTTTCATTGGGCCATACCAAGGGCAGAGAAAAGGGGAAAGGCTAACTCTGAATAATCCTTCAAAACAAATGTCAAGCAAGCAAGTTGTCCCACACTGAAATTGCATTACTTTGACATGACAATAAAGCATGAAGGAGACAAATTATTAAAGCTGCAATCCATACAAATACAACAAAGTGCACTTCTAAACACCCAAACACATATAACAAGTCCAACTGGCTTTTAAAGACCGGTAATCTCACAGATCTGGGAATCTAATCTAATCTATCTGGGAATCTAATCTAGACATTCAATATCTTTCTTGCATGGAAAAACCTATAATAAACCTGAACATGCTCTGTGTGTGTTCTGTAATGACACTATAGGTAAGCCTTTATAGGTCTTATGCAAAAATCATCAACTGATAATTACGAGATCCAATTACTTATGAGCTGTCTACATGTCATACTAGTAACTTAATATATACAGGCTTTTAAAATGATTATGAACTTTGTCCGTTGAACTGCTGTTCAATATTCCACTGATAGAAATCACATTATCAGTCTACTAAATATTTTCAACAATTTGCCTTCTATGATATCATTTTTAAAGGCTGTTAAAATACTACATAACATAATGGAAGAAATGAGAGTGAAGATGCTAATTTCACCTGGAGTGAAATTCACATTATGAAAATGAGTAATGTAAGACAGTTCTAGTGTGTACTCACATGCACAGTACTGACAGAGTACTACGGCAAATGCTACTCTTAATAGGAACTGATGTGACATTACCTAGAGTGCAGGCAGAAGTGTTAGCACTGCTCTGCGTGCAGTGCCTATTGCCAGACACACTTTGGTAGAATATTAATAATTCAACCTCAGATATTTATTTCGTCCTTCATCAGTGACTCGGAGATGTGGATTCAAAAAGACGTTTCTGAATATTCTGATGGGTTTATATTTGAAATCTGACAATTTTTCTTTTTTTCTTTTTGCGAGGGGATGAGGAAGTAACAAAGAAGATGGGGTGAGATGAGTTGGTGAGATGGGAGGATTTGCAGAATGGAAGAATGGAGAGGGTGAGACCAGGGTAATGAGAACGTGTAGGAGTATGATCTCCAGCTTTTGTGTATTATTTCATTCCATGGTTCCTGTATTCCTTCCTTGTTTTTTTACACACCACCATCCCCCCTTCTCTGCCTCTTCTCTCTCTGCCTTTATTCACACTCTTGTAACCTCACTCTCTCCCTCTTATACATGCCTACCCCTTCTCTCTCTCTCTTACCCTCCCTCTCTCTCTCTCTGACTCTCTCGCTTTCTTGGTCCCTTTCTTCTCTCTCGTCTTGCTTCTCTTATCTTTGCTCTTTCATCTTTCGGTCATTTGATAAGAGGCTCTCTGTGATTGAGCTGTGTATTTGCATGGGTGTGTGCATATGCGTGGTTGTGAGTGTGTGTGTGAGTGTGTGTGTGTGTGTGTGTGTGTGTGTGTGCATGTGCATATGCGTGGTTGTGAGTGTGTGTGTGTGTGTGTGTGTGTGTGTGTGTGTGTGTGTGTGTGTGTGTGTGTGAGAGAGTAAGTGTCCATGCACTGGTGTTGCTGAATGTTTGTATTTTTGTCAATAGTTCACCAGAAGGTCAATTCAGTCCCCCGCATCCATGGTTACCTTCTCGCTGACAACACTTTTGCCATCCCAGGCCCATCCACGTTTGGTAAAGTAGTTGACGGTGGCGAACTCGATGAGAGCCGAGAACACAAAGGCATAGCACACAGCGATGAACCAGTCCATGGCTGTTGCGTAGGCAACCTTTGGCAGAGAGTTACGAGCACTGATACTCAGGGTTGTCATGGTGAGGACCGTTGTCACCCCTGCATGAACAATGAATAAAGCCTGATTCAATGGATAAACGTAGCAGTTAATTAGTCAGTGTAATTAAAATATATTAACACACCTTATGTGGTCATCTTGTATCTCCAGCCATACTCAACGGTATTATTGTGCTTTCAAAAGCAGCAACATTTACATGCACATACTGACATTTCAAGCACTCACAGATCAAGACCAATGGAGAAAACATGTGTGCAAAGCCACTAATAACACGTTCCAGTGTGTGTGTGTGTGTGTGTGTGTGTGTGTGTGTGTGTGTGCAATTGCTACTCTTAGAATGATGTCTGTCTCCTGCTGTGTGAAGGAGGCCCTTCAGTTATAGGAGTCATAGTAGCACATCATCAAAGAGAAACATAAATACACACACACAAACACACACACACACACAGTCTATTATAAATACAAACACATTCACACACACACACATTGCCTCATCTACTCTTCAATACCTTCACAGGCACACAAATGCACACACAGTTAAAGCAGCTAAAGAGTGCTGACCGAAAACGGTTCTTGCAGGAACAGATTCCCGATTGAGCCAGAAGGACACTTGGGAAAGGATGACTGTCATGATGCAGGGCAGGTATGTCTGAATCACAAAATAACCAATCTTCCTTTTCAGGTGGAAATGGGCCATCATCACAGTGTACTCCCCTAGAACAGAGAGCAGATACAGAGACAGAGAGAGAAGAAAAGGAACGCAGACAAAGGAAAAAGAAGAGAAATCCTTACTGAGAAAGCTGTCTAAGAGCATGGCATCCTGCTGGTAAGCATTACAATAGCCTTGATTGGGCTGGGTGAGATGTCAAGCTTTTCAGTGAATTCCAGCAACTTCATTAATCTGCTTTTGGCTGTGACTTAGGCTTCTTTTATATCTGGCTTCGACTCATTATCTATATCAGAATATCATGTTTGGATAGAGAAATGCAGAAGATGGTGCAAGATGTAAATCCACACAGCACACACTGTGATCAGAATGAGGCTGGATCAGACAGACCAACGACCAATTTTACTATGGTCATACTAACTCAAATTTCGGTATGAGCTAGAAAGGCTGTTGGTATGAACTAGAAATGCTAGAAAGTCTTTTTTATGGTCTCGATTTCCAAAAAGAGGTTTCTTATTGTCCTATGACTGTCATATAACTGACACCCTTAAAATGACAGCAATACTGGTAACCATGGCAGTTTCTTGTGATGTTGCTGTGTCTGGTTCACCAGGTAGAGCAAAGTGCAAGAGCACCAAGATCATGGGTTCAATACCCAGGGAGCACTTATACTGATTAAAGTTTATCTGTACTGTTCTGTTAGTCACATTGGATAAAAGCATCTGCTGAATGAATAAATCAATCAACCTTTGAACTTCACCCTCATATGAATATGGTTGAGATAAAATTTCAAACTCAGTGCATTCAAACCAAATCCTCACATGATTGTCCATGATTCTCTTTAAACACATGTTCCATTGCTGACTACATTTCTTTCTAAAGATATCTAGAAAGCTACAGTCATTATATGTAATGCAATGCAGTGGTTTTCCGTAATATAGATTTGAGATGTTTTAAACAATGGATGTCTGCATGAGGAGCCCATTAGGATGATTGACAGCTGTGACTCACCCCCTCTTCCACATTCTCAAAGATTTAAGCTGACCTGACCTGACCAACTTCACCCCTATACTCCTCCTCCCTCACTATGGCTTTTAGCTTCCATTGTCCCTCACCAATAGGGGCTGTTCCTGTTCCTGGACATGACACAAGCATTTCAGGACCATGGCCAGTTGCTACCAAAACAAGCATGGTATTATATTGCAGAATCAGTCATCCAGATAATCAAACTAGTGAATTCTCAAATTAGGTCAGAAGGACTGCATTTCTATGACAAATTCCATTGCTGCTGATTTTGAAAAGTTCAGGTTGTCCATATTCACGTTAGCATTAATTATGGTCTGGGAGCATTATATCTCTTTCAAGTTGGACCAGTTGGTGCTTAATTCATGAACATTGATCCAAAACAATTGCATCAGCCCTTAGCTCATACAGCCAGTAGCACTGAGCTCATAGTTGCAAGGCTACAAAGCAAGAGTTACTAAATCAAACTTACTGAACCCAGAAGGCAGATTCACCATAACCTTCTTTTACTCATCCCTACTGGCATCTCTTCTCTATGAAGGTCAAGGCCACTCATTCAACAAATGACTGGAGGCAGTGTCAGGCTAGTTTTCTGTCCTTCACCAAAATGTACTTTCCACCAGTTGCAAGGGAATCGTATGGTGTGATAGAGAGATGGAGAAGTTTTATTAAGACATGATTAACCTCAAGTTCACTCAATTTTCAGGATGCCGCATGCTCATAATTTTGTACGAGTTGGTGATAGGAACTGCCAATAACACCAATCTCATAAATTATGACAAATAAGTGTGTGTGTGTGTGTGTGTGTGTGTGTGTGTGTGTGTGTGTGTGTGTGTGCGTGTGTGTGTGTGTGTGTGTGTGTGTGTGTGTGTGTGTGTGTGTGTGTATGTATGTAAGTGTGGGCCTGCATGTGTGTGTGTGTGTGTGTGTCTGTGAGCATGTAATTACTCACCAGTGCTGGATTTGATGGTCTCATTGTTGACAGTTTGGCCCATAAGGTCGTACTGATTGAGTCTGGACCCATCGTCTGCCACCTGCACAGAATCCGAGGCGTTTCGTGTCCAAATATAGGTAACCTCCGAGGTAGTGTATGCATCTGCAACCAGACAGAGAGTCAGACAGCTGTCAGTCTATGGAGATGGCAGAGCTGTGGCCCAATAAGGAATTTGAGATTAGAAATCATTATGGTCCAGGTGGGACTGGCTAACCACTGACAGAGACACTATAGGAAAATATATAACTGTGTTGTATCGCTTGTGGTTTGTGTTCTTTGAGAACGGCATAGAAAGAAAACCAGGATGTCTATAGAACATACATGTTCTGAAACAACTGAACACATATGGCACAGAATCATGCAGATGAAAGATGATGAGTATATTTATTTCAAACCCAGATATAAATCTAAAACTAGTTTTGTTTCCCTGTTAGCCCTATTCACCGGCCCAGATAGTGTTCTGACACCTAGCTGGCAACCACTTAAACGGCTCTACTCTAATCATTGAATGTTAAGAACAGCAAGTAGTTGTACTCTAATTTATAAAACAGATTCAATTAATAATTTATCCCAAGATACTGTTAACATATGATGATTGTTCGGATGTGATAAAATATTGTAGGACGACAGTATTTATTTAACAAACAAAGTTAAATCAAATTCCCCTAAGGATGTTCCAGTTAGTGGAAAGGCTAATAAATGAAGACTTCTGGGATTGCTGCTACATATCTATTATTGAGAGTCGGAGGGCTCAGTGGATGTGAGAAACAGCCAGCAAAATGTTTGGTTCACGTTCAAACTCACAGCTGCCAAACTTCAGAGGACAGGAGTGGGAGTCCATGGGGAAATCCTCCAGATGCATCGGGCACTCAGCCTGGACTGTAAGTCTAAAACATATACATACACATATATCCACCAACAAAGAGATACACACACACACACATATACACAGAGAGGGGGGAGACATGAACAAGCAAGTGGGAAAAAACATACACCAACAAGTTATTGCAGAGGATACTTCGCAGCTTCTCTATATCACAGAAAACAGGAGCCCAGGTTTTTTTCATTCCTACATGATATGGAAATACATTTGTTATAACAGGGAGAAAGGTTTGTACATGGAATTTAACAGATAAACTAGTACAGTTGTTTAGGATATTTTAATTGTGGTGGGGGGTTATTGATGACACAATCTGTTATTAGTACTTTTTGTACGACAAACCAAAACCTTTACAAAGCTTAAAAATGAGCCAAGACTCATCTTCAAATTGCGAAAAAACAACTCCAATGGGAACTTAATATCTTTCTTGTTTTAAAGTGACACATTCCATGACTCATCTCGATCCCATGTCCATTTTAGCCCGTGTTGTAGCCGATAACAGAGGACAAAGTTTTGTTGCGTGGTGTGGGAGCCCAAATTTGTTAGAAAGAACGTTTGCCAATTTATTATGAATCCACTACGACAGCTGCCAAGGGGGTACTTATAACTGTCACATCGATAAACCAGGGTTGGTGCTGTGGCAGTGGGGGAACATCATTTGGTATTTGATACTGACAAAATGTGGACACCATTTTTTTCCATTATATTTTTGCAAAGACCAAATGTGGTGACATGTTTAAAGAGGGTTTTCTGTTTGAAAGACCCTGCAGACACAGACACACACTCCCACATGTGCAAATACACACACACACACGCACACACTCACACATGTGCAAATACACAGGCACAAGCACACACAAACACATAAATGCACAAAAACCCACACACAAATTCTCTCAAATACACAGATGTACACACACACACACACACACACACACACACACACACACACACACACACACACACACACACACACACACACACACACACACACACACACACACACACACACACACACACACACACAGAGAGATACACACACATACTCTCTCACCTCATTGTGTAGAGCAGGGTTCCGTTTTCCATGATGCGCAGAAGCTTGTTGGGCATGGTCATGTTGTGGGCCACCGATTTCTTGCCGTTGTGGAAGAAAGTGTCGGGGGTCCAGATCTTGCTGGCCATGAGGTTGTTCAATCGAAGGATGTTCATGGGACCACGAAACTTCAGCCGATCATCCCACCAGCTTTGCCTGAAGAACACGTCTATCGTATACTCCTACCAACCAGACATGACACCAGAGGCCAACCGTTTATATACACAGCAATGCCATAGTATACAGTAATGTCTGATATTGCCTACAAGTTTTCAAGTAAATAGAGACATTTTAATGTTCTTGAGTTCATGTGTAACAGTTAAGCATTACAGTTTTTCCAAATTGCGAAAACACACATTTTCTGAAACAATTCACCCTTTTCTAAAAACTATACACGCGATGTTAAAGTGACACGCACATAAATAGAACCATCTAACTACAAAATCAAATATAATTTTCAAAATTGCAAATGTGACACTGATGATTAGATGTGCATAAATCTCGTTTGTTTCGTCTTTAGCAAGCAAACACGTGCTGATTGCCAGATCTATGTGAAAAGATTAACAAATCCAGCAATTTTACAATAAGAGAAAAATACAACGTAGTATAAATATATATTAAGTGAAAATACTCAGCATCATTCTCAATACTGCAACTACTCTCTGGTCTGCATCAGCATCAAAAGATGTAACTCACCTCTGCACAGATTCAGGAAAAACAACACGTTTGTCTTTGCTAAACACCGTATGAAATATGTTGTAGTGTGCGTAATCTTTATAGACGTGTGAAAAAAAGATCTGGGATGGTGACTGAACCAGGTGCAAACTAAAGCAGTCTGATAGTTACAGTAAGCAGTACAGTAAACTTATCCCAAATTATAACATACTGCTCTTGTTGTCCTGGTTTTAATTCCTGCACTGTGCCATTTTTTACCATATTGGCCATATTGACTACTGAAAAGCTGTTTCTTGCTCATGAACAGAAGTAGTGTCTGTCTAGCCCCAGATGGTGTCTGCCTTTCAGTTACACCAAAACAAAACAATGACTCAGCAATTACTGATGTCACCCATGATGACTATGGAATTGCAAAGACAACAATGAGAACAAGGTTCATGTACGTCTCACTGTTACTGTGGTAACACTTATTGTCCAGCTTCATCAATGTCATGCTATGTATGAGCACATGATGAACTAGGGTAGCATGAGTTTCATCTGAAACTACAAGTCTTTGATAAGGTGGTCTTTCTCTCCCACATCCTTGTTCTCTTTATGTTTGTCCTTCTCCACCACCCCTCCAGTGTCTTTCAATTTCTACATTGTAGGAGCCATTGTTCCGACGCATATTGACGCACCAATGTCCCTTATTTATTTATTCTGCAATTGTGCGGCTTAGTGTTTCAACCATGAAAAAGGTGTGCCCTTTGAGCTTAGATAGTCTAGTATATTGTATTACTGTAAGTGCATGTGTTTGCTAAATGAGAATAAAGTTAGAATAAGTGTGAATAGTGTTTACAGTTATGAAAAAAGTGCATATCTTTTGAGAATTGAGGCCAAACCCCATTTTCTTGACGGGGTAACCGGACATAGTATGTTATCAATCAGAAAACACTCATCTTTTTTTACAACGGCAGTACTGTCGTGCTACTACAAACTGCCTGTGCAGCTGACATTTTTTTTCCTCTCATCTATTTTCAGATCACGTCTTCAATGCTTTTATTTGTAATACTCAAAACTGAGCCAACCTGCAGTTCACAACGCATGTTTTTTTCTTTTTTTTTCAAACTGTCACACACAACAAGATGTCTTATTACTGTATGCCTGGTGAGTGAAAGACTGCCTGAGAGACTCAATGGTGCCAGCTGTCTAAATATAATGCCTATATCTCCATGGGCGACGTGCTCGTTATACAGCTGGTATCTGAGCGGAAGCGACAGTTTGGCTGCCGACAACGCACCTCTCATTATTTCACCTGTGATCCACACAAAAGCAGACAAGATAAACGCTCCCGACAGTGGTAGAGTGCGTGGCTGTGGTGTTGCCAACCCACGGCATGTTATTATGTGCAGTAGTGAATGTGATTTTGTGTGTGGGTGTGTGTGTGTGTGTGTGTGTGTGTGTGTGTGTGTGTGTGTGCATTTGTGTAAGAGAAAGCGAGAGGATAACAGTGCCTGTGTGCATGCGTGCGTGTGTGTGTGTATGTGTGTGTGCATGTGTGTGCGTGCATGCCTGCAAGTGTATGTGTGTGTGTATGAGAAAGAGAGAGTGTAACAGTATGTGCATATGTATCCATATATGCACATGCATGTGTGTGTGTGCACATAAGTGTGTAGAGGTGTGTGTGTCAGACAGGTCTTCCCTCTGGCTATTGTCAGACTAACTTCACATCATCACCTATGCCACAGTCCCCCAGGGGTCTGCGCTCCCTCCAGCCATGCCAGCCTTCAGGCAGGGGTGGGTGGGTTAGAGGGGAAAGTTACCATAGAAACCTGCAGGAGCTGAAAGCACTCTAGTGCACCAAAACATAAAAATCTCACACAGAGCGAACACGCCAATAAATACACACACAAACTCAACGATGCACACGCGCACACACACACACACACACACACTCACACACACACACACACACACACACACACACACACACACACACACACACACACCCACACACACACCCACACACCCACACTCACACACACACTCACAAACAAAAACATTGACTACCAGTGCCAGACTATGGAGCCAGTTAATGGATCTAAAAAACAATGATTTCTTCCTGTTCTCAGGGATAATTACCCTTCTACACGGGCATGTAAAGACAGCAGATTTGATAATGAAGTCTTTTGTAAATAAGTGTGCCACAAAAAGAGACAAGTGTGTCTGTGTGTTTGTGGATGTGTCAGAAGAATTGGGTACATTTCCACACCACACAAGTACTGTACTCCCTTCGCCACTAGATGAATAAGATATTTTGTGGAATAAGAACAATCTAACAAAGCGTTATCAGTAGCTTTTATAAATCATTTCCCACTCTAACACATAGCAGGATAATATCAATGGCATCTCTATTAATCGACAAAGGAAAATGGTTAAGGGGTGGGGTGAAGATTCTGAATTCCCTCTATTTCCCCAGTTGAGCTGTTTCTAATTCCCAGTGCACTGTTGGGTGTCTCGTCCTGCACTGCTCCTGCACCAGTCAGAGATGGTGAGAAGCCTCTGCATGTCTCCACACGTCTCCTCTGATCCACATGGACACCAGATAGTGGCAGACCTCCACAGGGAGCCCTAATGTGTGCAGAGACCCTTGCTCTGGCCCCTGTGTTCATCCATCACTTGTTCCTATGCCACAACTGGCCAGTAGGAGTCACTGTAGTGGCAATGGGCAAACAGTCCCCGACTTTTTGCTCCCCCTCTGCATAAACCATAAACTGTGTACATGAACATGCCAAGCCACTGATAAGTTTCCATGATGGAGAACAATTTCATCTGTACAGCCATATACACCAGCCATATACACCTGGAATCCTACCATCCCTAAGGTAAAAAATAAAATAAAAATGCTGTCTTATAATAAGACATGGTACATCTCTGTCCTACCCTTGTCAGCGTCACCTTAACGAAACCAGGTGCATCTCTGAATCATTTAATGGGTGGTATGTGCCTGAACATGACTGTGACTCCTCAGTAGAACACTCTGCTAAATGATAAATCTCCTGGCATTTGTACATCTCCACTTGTGTCACAGTGTGGTCTGTAGTTTTTATACAACATGCGTGTCAGTTAAGGATTCGAAGTTGAAGAGTGGCCTCCATCTATTGCCTTAACATCAAAGTATTCTGTTCCCATGTGTCCATTTATGCATACAGCCCAAACAGCCTGACTGAGAACAATGTACACAATTACCGGCTGCTCAGACATCAATGGTTGCCATTGTGAAAGACAGACTGAACTGATTTTTAAATGATAGGGAAGTGTGATAGTACTATAGACTCAATGGGAAAAAGGGCATTTCCGTATGACTACCCTATCTTGACCTACTGTAATCCTTGGCAGTAATGTAAGGCAGTTTTTTGTTTCTGAGAAGAACAAAGGCTTCACAGAGTGTGTGTAGACCACAGTGAGACCCTCTACAGCACACTTTAAAAGACTCCACAAAGACTCTGTGCGGCACAGATGTGTGTATGCCACACGGCAGATAGACGTTGAGAAACAGAAGTGGAGCAGAAACGACAGAGAGAAATGGGGAAGAGAGTGAGGGGTCCGCGAATGGCCTGACAGTGACCAACATGGCACAGAAAGGGCATCCATTAAAGATGAGCTCCATCTCGGCCTTGCAGTGGAGCATTTTTCTTCTCTTTTATTTTTAAATATTTGAGCACAGAAGGAGTGCATATCTGAGAGTGCAAGAAATGGACTGAGAAAAGCTTTTAGGTTGCACACGCCAAGAATAGACGGCTGAGAAAGAGACGCCGTAAAAGAGAGAGAGAGAGAGAGAGAAAGAGAAAAAAGAAACAGCAAAAAAATGCTCACCACTAATATTACAGTTTTTTAGTTTTTTGGACAAAGTGTGGGTCACAAAACAGGGGTGGAATACCAAACGGTACAAAAGTTGTGACATCTCACCATATCTGTATCTGACACTGGCCCAAAACTGGTGACATAAATATCGGTCTTCACCTCCGTGACTCGGTCTATGGGAGAAAAGGAAAATCAGACATCTTGATGACACAGTGCATAGTGGAGGAGCAGCAGTGGCATAGAGGCATTGGGCTGCCTTGCTCTAAATTGGTCGTGCTGAATCACACTGAATCACTTCATCTCAGCATTAAACTTAGACGACAACGTTGCCAGGGCAACCGCTTGTCCGTGATGCCTGCATTTGGATTCATTCATCCATCTGGCTCTGAGTCAGGACTATGTGTGTGTGAGAGTGTGTTTGTGTGTGTATGTGTGTGAGTGAGAGAGAGAGACACAGAGAGAGAGAGAGAGAGAGAGAGAGAGAGAGAACTGTGTGTTGTGTTCCATGATAGCATTTATGTTCATTCTATCCTTTCCTCTCTTGGAGGAATAAGTCATAATGGTTTTGATAGGGGTTGCATATTTTATCCCTACAGGCTGCTTTATTTTATGTTTGTGCTTTTAGTTTCTGTACACTGTCATGGGCACCCAACAACATGAACTCCCTCATGCGCACACACAGACTACCAAGGAGTGTCTTGGCCTTTTTTCTTTAGGCCCTCAGAGTGCTTATGTGTCGAGAATGTGTCAGTAAACAGGTCACGGTGACAACATACTGTGCACACACACAGTAAGAGAGAAGAGAGAGAGAGAGAGAGAGAGAGAGAGAAATGGAGAGAGGGACAGTAAGAGAAATAAGGCATGTAAGATGCGACTGAACTGTCAGAGAGGATTCACCAGAACAGCCTGTCTGTGCCATGAATAAAATAGCCATTTTACCACACACGCTCTCCCTCTCTCACCACACACACACACATACACACACACACACATATATATATATGTATGTGTATGTAAACAGATTTAGTAGTTTATGTTTTGTGTTGTTGTTGAAGCGATATCATAGTTGCAAATTAAGATATCTCTGTTGATGAGTTCAGTTTTATTTCACAACAAACCATGATAAGCCCCCAACCCAAGTGGTTTGTTTGAAACAAATGCAATACAGTAACGTATTGTTAGCCCATTAGCAGTGCTGTACAGTATTTACAATTAGTAAAGAGCAAGAGAATTAGTTTGCTCAGTGGGTTCTTACCTCCCAGCCCAGGTCTCAGTCTGTTGTCATAGCCATCCAGCAGTGTGTCCAGGATACGTGTGAACAGGGTGATGTTTTGAATAGCTTCACTATCTGTCTCACTCACCACAGACCTGACGGCAAAACACAGACACACACAGACAAACATACGTATTACACATGAATGGAACTGAGTGGAACACATCACTATTATCCTCCTCACTGACTTCACACCTTCTTAGATTTATGATTTTTTGGGCATGAGAAATTCAAGGCTGTCAAATATCTGGAGGTGTTTCTCTTCACTTGCATCTCCCGTGTATTTAATGGCAGATTGTGCGGAAAAAAATGTCACATTTGTCACATATGTCACATTTCTGGCCAGTCACTGACAATATCATTGTCAATATATTTTTCAACCAGAGTTAAACTCAGCTAATGAGAGAATGCACCTTCAAAATGGTTGACGTTAATAATCTGGCTAGTTTTCTATATCAAATCCCTATCGGGATGTATTGCAGATTGGCTCCTCAAGGGCAGAGGTTTGTCTCAACAAAAGAGTTAGGAATATCAGTACACAAAACACAAGTACAAACGCTCACACTGTACACAAGCACACACACACACACACACACACACACACACACACACACACACACACACACACACACAAACACACACACACACACACACACACACACACACACACACACAAACAACTATGAATACACACAGCCCTGGACATTGTACCCATAAAGGAGGTGCTGTCTTATATGCACATGTGAAAAAAATTACAGCACATCTGTGGGTTTCTTTATAGGCATGTTATAATGTCTCAGAATGTGTTTCTATCGTAGCTTATATTGATGATCAGGAACCTTCTAGGACTTCATAGAAAACTTTCAAGAATTGCATTAAGGGCTGTAGTAGTCTGTGGTCATTCTATTAAGTCTGACAGTGTCAACATATTTCTCTATCCGTTCTGTCTACGGAGACACACACTAAACTGGAAGGAAAAGGCTCAATGTAGCTCCACATGCCGTGACAAACAGATCACAGATCCACATACAAACACAATGCAAAGTGCTGCTTGACTGAAGTCATATATCCAATGAACCTATCTGGATAGTTATCATGATGACCCTTATTATAATTACTAGTCTCTAAGTCTTTATTAAGGTGTTTTATGTCTGCAAATGAAAACTTGTTCATAATTTCAGGGTTGATATAATATACCAATCAACCATACCATGGTTAAATAAAACCAGAAGGGTGACAACGTTTTAAGTATATTTGATGTGTTCTATCAGGAGAACTGAGATTCCCCTACCTCGTCAGCCAGAGCATGAGCGTGAAGAGCCAAGCCAGAGCCCCACGCGGGAAGCACCGCCGCTCGCCCATGGCTGAGGCGCGTCTTCACCATTAGGACAAAAAGAATAAAGA